>NC_069140.1:1800000-2052500 GCF_943734755.1 Anopheles moucheti
TGCCGAGAGTCTTGATTCGAGCGGCTACGGTAAAACCCTCGGCACGTCGCTATGCCGCGGTTAATTACCCTGACTATCGATGCGTTCAAAACTATGACGGTGTGCTAACAGAAGTTTATTGGCAGCCACAAGGGCAGGAACGAAGAAAAAAACAACATCGTGTTCGTGCAATGAAACCAGAGTCACTGCAAATTATCGCCTCGCGTTGGTTCCCGCCTAATAAGTGATCGATGCATTTAAACACGAAGCTCAGCAGAACGGGGTCTGGGCCGTGAACTGAATTGTCTGTCGTTTTGCTTGCCATTTGCTTGGCGGAGGTTTCCTTAAACGATAGATGCTACACATTGGCACCTCTGATTCTAAGCTGAGAATCCAACTACTAAATTACCTCAAGCATCAAATATCAGTTATAAACTAAATTTATCACTTTCCTTCGGAATGTATTCTAAGCCAATTTAAAACTTTAATATTTTTGCCTTTTTAAATCGAAAGTAAAGCCTTCCAATTAAGTATTCTTTTGCCACAGGCAGCCTCGATGCGCCGGGTAATGTCACGCGATGCATCTTTACACTGCATGCTTCGTTACGGTTACTTCCGCACAGTTTTCCGCACGGCGGTCTACGGTGTAGACTGCTGCAAGACATACAAAAGACACCTTTAAGCTATCGGATGGGATCCCTGAAATTAAGTGTATCATAAAACTGACCCTTCCTTTATTAATAATGCATTACATTTGGTGACCAGAGGACAGTGAAGGTAAA
Source organism: Anopheles moucheti (assembly GCF_943734755.1). Taxonomy (NCBI): domain Eukaryota; kingdom Metazoa; phylum Arthropoda; class Insecta; order Diptera; family Culicidae; genus Anopheles; species Anopheles moucheti. The sequence continues at coordinate 1,800,762 of NC_069140.1, forward strand.
AGTGGGTTTAAAGGTAGAATTAAGAACGCACGAAAAGGTCACGCTTGCTCCTGCCTCTCGGCCACAGGAACATCTGCGAGCCCAAAACTGTATACAACCGCACTACAGATGTACCCCTGGCCGCCTTTGCGTGGTTGAGTTTGCGTTTGGTAGCATTCGCAACGGAATCGAAGTCGTTGACGATCCAGCGATTGTTATCGCGCTTCAAGGAAGACACCGTGAAATAAACGGAAAGGAAAGCAGAAGGGGATAAGTGATAAGATCTAGAACTTAATAACAGGTTGATAGACGTGGCGCTGTATTGCGTTTGTGTTAGAGCTCCTTCAAATCAGCAGACGATGAGACACAGTGTGTAACTACAGGTTGTGCTATGAATATTGTGGAGATTAACAACAGGGCGCTGGAAAACACTTTGGTAATTTTGCAACGCCTACGAGCGAGCGAAGTAAGAGAGGCGGTAGAGCGGTCCATCGGTATGATAATGCTCGGGGTAGGAACTGAAAATTGTACTGAATTTGTCTCTGTCACGCGGCCAGCAGATCCACTCCGAATGACGCATGATGGTAACAATGATGATGATGGCGAGTCGTGGGAATTTCACTTGCTGGGTGGGGGGGAATGAAACATTTGATAGTGCGCGACTTATTCCGACATTTTGTGCGTCGTGCCGAGCGCATCCGTGATTGCAATGCGTCGGAATCGCGTGACAACTTTTGCCTGCCTGCCTATTCATTACATGCCAAGGATGGAATATGTGTGCACACAGGTCGAGACCTGATTGTATAATCTTTGCTTACGAAAGCAACTGATTTTTTTAAAAAGATTAGTTCGGTAGTAATTGGATAACGCAAAGTAAAGTACTCTAAAAGCTTATGTGTCCATCTCACAGATTGTTTTTCACGGTACTTGAAAACTCAGTTAAATAAAGCAATGTTTTTTCTCATAAGTTCAGATACTAGATCTGAGTTATCCTCTATGAAACTTGCAGCAATTACCTGTACTATATATTTCTCAGTTCTATAATTTTCAGGAATGTCAAACTCATGCAAAATTCACAGAATTTATCATAATACTTGCGGGCATAACGATTAGCTTTCAGCATAAAAATCATTATTGAGGAACGGCATACTGTTCACTATGAACGATACTGCATAATATTTGAACGTGTGCATAGTAAATTAATCATTTTATCTGTTTTTATACACTAACCAAATAACACAAACAAAAGTTTCAATCTCCAATGTGTAACTCCATTATCTGTGTGACGTACCTATACGAATTGATCGTTTGAGTAGATTCAGTTTGCATCGAGAAAGGTGTCTCAAAATGTACAATACAAAAGCAATACGACTGTTTATAACAAAGCCTTAAATGTATGTCTTACAATGGTTTAATAGAAGAATATTTACGATTTTCTATGTTTACAGTTTAATTACGTGAAAAGTAGAAAAGATTCAAGTTTATATTCGTACCAAGTTCTTGCGCACAACGCAACTTTGACAGCCCTGGACATGGACTGTCGCAAACTCCAAAACTCTTGCTCATCCTGTGCCGGGTTTTTCTGGAAAGCGTCAATCCACAAGACGGCATCGTAAAACTTGAGATATTGCAAAGAAAACACACATTTTGAGACGCTGGTGGACGGTAGTTTACACTAGCTGCCGATCAGTCCCATCTCCTTGGGGCCTCTTTTTTACGATTACTTTCCAATTGACCCCCCGCTTTTCCCAGGTCCGTGGAATATAAAACAGCAGATCTTACCTTGCTCGACGGATGTGCACTGTTTACATTTTGGTGGGTATCATTTGAGTGATTTTTCACCGAACGACCAAGAATCATTAACGAATTTTTCCCGATCTTTTTGAAGACAAGCAGTGTCCGCTAAAGAAAAACCACTTTTCAATCGGTTCGGGCTACACCGCCGAGCAGAGCAGCAAGGCAGATAAAGTGGCGTTTGAATTTTAAAGGATGGTACACAAATACACTCCCGGTTTCCCGCAGGTTGTGCAATGAACGTTGAATTGATTTTTATAGCTTCACGTTCAAACGGCGACCCCATTTAGAGAGTGGCACCACCGCGTGGTCTAGCGGGAAAGAAGGGGAGCGCATTCCGATCGGTGCTTCAAGAGCAATACATTTAACAAAAATAATCATAAATTACTTTTCCCCCGGGAAAGATAACGACATCGTTCACATCGTTCTGCACGCCGACAGAAGCACGCATTTTGATCTGCTAGGAACAAACCATATGCTATCAACTCTTTTAGCACGAATTATATTATGATCTTTAAACAGTAATGCTCATCGGGATCAATACTAACGAATGGCAAAGCACGCGGCACGCGACCGTGAACGTCATGGACGATTCTGTGTAAACGATTGCATTTCCGAATGAGTCAATAAAGAATGTCCAACGCTTACTAACAAAAATTAGCATAAATTTCAACAACTTTACTCATGAATAAATGAATAAACTAAAATGTTACACAAATGCAATTTCATAAACATTTTCAGTTAATTTTATCGATCTTCAAACTCAATTAACTACAAAATATGAGTTCCAAGGCAAAGAAGAAGCATGACTCCGGATGCTGCTCTGATTGATAAAGACTGCCAAGTGCGCCTTCAAATACGCCTGCCAATGATGCGGAATATCGTCGAACAGACCTAACAAGAACGAAATAAAGACTGTTGCGTGGGTTCAGCACATTGACCAAAAAAGAGCAAGACAACGATGACAATAACGGCTTAGAATTTTAATGCAAATAAGGAACCTTCACTTGGATATCGTGATATTGCGCGAAAGTAGACCTCAGTACTCTATGCACTAGGTGCCCTTATTAAAATTTTAAGAGAGGAATGCTTTTTATTGCTAGTCCGGCAGTCTTTTGCAAAATCAATCAATAAATTAAGGAAATCAATCAATTTTAATTACACCAATATCAACTGTATAACCACCGCTAGTTCCGATTTACTTCTTCTAACATTGTGTATTCTTCAGTAATGTGTGATTTAAAAAAAAGTAACGTTTTATTATAGCACTGCGGTGTGCTCGTTTCCATACCTTTGAATCATCGATGATTGATGACGTCGGAACTACGTTTTGACAGCGATGGCTCAAAGAATCGAAATATTTGCTAAACCCAAGCGGTATTTTAAATGCTTCCTCTAAGTACCATCACAACCTATCATTATAAGTGAGCCGTGATAGATTTTTCGGAAGCAGCAGCTTTTTTGTTGTTGTTTTGTTCAATACTCCCTGCAACCACAACCGACCGGCCGAATGGACAATGTAAAGGCGAAGGAAATTTCGACCCAATGCGTAATTAAAGAAAATGGTTTGCTTTCGTATGCTTACATGTCTGGTTTTCGGAAGTGATCTGTGTGGACCCCGGATGCAGCACTTAAAAGCCAAAACGGTTCTAAGCACCTACCGAAAAAGGCATCCGCTTTCCTATATTATAGCAAGTTGTTTTTTTTTTCTTGCCCATAGATAGGAAAAAAGAAGCCAACTAAAGCCATTAGTTTTGTGTTAGCTAGTGCTTTACTAATAAACCATGTTAAATGCACAACAGTGTACATTCTTCGGCAAAAGTCTTACGGGAGTGGACCGAGAAACGGAGACAGACGGCGGAGAAGGGCAACAATAGTTTATGATTTTGCGAGATCTTCGGCTGGGGGTCTCTATTTTTGCACAATATTAGCATCTATTGATTTGTTTTCAGTAGATTAAAGATATCATAGCGTCTTTGGAAACAGATCGTAATAAAGTCTAGCGTATAATAACGAACCGGTGCTGAAGCTTCTTTTCAGCAGGAAGAACCGCAATCCATAAGTGATCTGATGGATGCATCTGTGCGTTTTGTTTCCCACCTCCATTCAACACTATATTCATCATGATCATCATCATCATCATTACAATCATCATCTCCATGATGGCAAGCGCCATATGTTGAACAGCGAGTTTTTGCGCTCACACACAGTTTGGGGGAATTTTAGGTTAATGGCATCGCACTACGCGGCGATACAGCCGATTCCGCTAAGCACAATCACGAATCTTAACCAGTATGCCCCAGCCCACCCCAGGTCAACTTCCAACTGTAAATTCGCTGGTGTCCGTCCACACGGCAAGTCGTTGATTGGATGGGTAGCGTAATGGGGTGGTACTCGACCATATGGGACAATGTCGCACACACAAAAAAATAGTTAGCAGACTGTAAGACAAGCTTCTGCTGTGCTTCTTCCTGTTCAGCCTATATACGATGAAAGAAAAAATAGAATAAATAGTTGTTCATCTTTTTTACTCCCTTTGCTGCCGGACAGGGCAGTTAGACAAGCATAATGCTCTGGCGGCAGTCACGGAATTCAGCAACCTTGAAACAAAGGCACTTGCTACGTACAAGTTGTGCGGTGCTCATCAACATCGCTTCGCCGAACAAGACAACCTGTTATCGCAGTCACCAGCGCGCATAAAACCGCACGTTTGCACCAATCGAGAGCGGATCATGAATTTTAATAAACGTGATAATTATCAACAGTGGAACGCAATGCGGACGCTTTTTCTGTTACAATTGGTTGCATCGAAGGACGGTGCAGTGGATCCTATCGATCGCACATACACACACACACACGGCCAAGTGCGGTGGCTAAACATATCAGCGGTGGACTGCAGTTGTGATTTGTTCTAATGACTTGAAACACCATTAAAATGGTTTCTGTCCAACCATATCTATAAGCTTTCCAGTATTTATGGGTGACGAGATCAACGCTTAAGATCGTTTAGGTGCATGATACCATGACACTACCCAATGCGAGAAGAGGGACAAAGTGCACGGTAGCACCTGGCGGTCAATCATTAACTTGTTTGTCCTGCGGTATAAAAACTTCTCCGAATTCCCCGTTTCCTTGGCTGGTTGGCTGGGCTTTCACCAAATAAGAAATTAAACTTCAAATTGCTTGCTCGCTCTTGCGCCGTTGTGACCGTTTTTATGCTAAAATAACATCCTTACCGTAGGCACTTGCATTGACCGGACGCGCCGGTCGCATAGATAACACCGATGTCGCAAAGACGGTCAATTAATTCCATGTCATCCAAGGGTGTTGTGATCCGTCAAGTGCATCGAAGCAACTGATCAGATGCTAATGAAATGTGAGAATAGTGGAGCGAGGCAAGGACACATGAGCATTTAAACACACGTTAATGAGTTCTGGTCCCCTCGGTTTTGTTGGCCCACAAAAATTGAGGAGCAGGTTATTGCACGTTTTCCGTTACTCTTCCCATAATCCTCGAACGGTTTATCGTTTTATGAAGCCTAGCCAGTCCCTTCGTTACAGAGAGCTACAGTTTACACTGAAGAACAGTGTTTATATAAAATTATTGGTTACATATAACTGATTAAAATAATGATACAGGTTTGGTCAGTTACGAAAAAATATTTTGTCATGACCAACTCAATTTAAAGTTCGAAAAAAAAATTAATTCATATTAATCTGATACGCTTCTCCTTCTTTCATACGGCTCGAATCGACACTTGAACTTCTCTGACGTACAACATCTCTTTTCAATTACTTTTATATCAAGTTTTCTCTCTAAATCTCTTTTCATTTGAATTGGTTTAAATAACATTTAGGAACAAAAATCGATACATTTTCTATTTGTTTTAATGTCATTCAAAATCCTGCCCAAACTGTTGATTTATGAATTGTTAATGAGTTCGCGAGCGCGTGTGTTTATGTGCCTGTGTGTGGATGTTGGGCATTGATCGGTGGGCCCCAGCAATGAAGTGCATGGGCTGGAGCACGACACAAGATCGTCTCGTTCGTGAAAGCAAAGAAGGAGGAAGATAATTTAATGGATTTCCACACGTCAGCTGGCATAGGAGCATGAATGGCTACTTCGGGGAAGCCACTTTTAAGAGATACTTTCCGCAAAATTCCCACGAACCATGGCGGAACTAAATCTGGGACACGAATGGCTAGATATGGAAAAGGGTGTGATTGACTTCCACAATATTGTACCTCTGCTAACAACGTTGGACCTCGCGGATGCGTTGAATACCATCATGATCTATCTGTACCACACGTTTGACCGACAGAAAAAGTAGTACCGCTTGGAGCCTGATGTGTGAACTTGACGCATGCCCGAAAATAATGAACACCCGGCTTATATTTGCATACAGTTTTGCTTGCTGCTAAGAGGGTCAAGTTTGAATAAATTATTGTCGATCAAAATCTGTTTAATATCGAATGCTCATATGAATCTGTCGCATCATATAGACGTGTCGTGCAGCACAATACTGTACCTAATAAAAAACACGTGACACGTTGAACAAGTACTGCACTGTGATCATTAATCTGCCTCATATATCACCATTAAATGCTTCACGCGATATTGTCCGAGGGTTTGAGAAAATTGAGCCGTTGAAGATAAGTTGAAGTCGACCCGGTTGTCGACAAAGCATGGAGGATATGCCTAATTTTAACATCCACTCATCGCCAACAGCTCAACGAGCGAAGAAAAGATATAAAAATCCATTAGAAGAAAAGTGCTATCGATAATCAGCTGCTGCTCATGTAGTTACAGCATCGACGCAGCATCAACACACACGGCTCAAAGACAGAACTGAAACCAATGAAGTATGTAGTGATCAAAGAGAGAGAAATTGAAAAGGTGCTTTGAACTGGAAAGGATGAATCTCATTATATCCGATAAATACGGACAAGGTGTTTTTTGGAGTTTTCAATTTGCTCCTTTGAAGTACATTGAAGATTCGAAATCCCATAAACTGACAAAAATTGCCCGATCTGCAATCGGTTTCCAGCACGCCAGCGTAAGACGGTTAGGACACCGTCGTGCGGACGCAACAAGGGAAAAATCGAAGCAAACCCGGAGGGAAAACGGGTGAGCCGAGAGCGGGAGGAGGAAGCGAAGCAACTATCGAAGCAGGAAGCGATCGATCTATTGTGAAGACCATTCTTCTCAGACGCGCTACTCCCAAGGTCTTAGGATGATGCGTCACATCCTAAAAGGAAGCAAAAAGTCATTCTTCATGCCATTTAATAGACAAATTTTCGTTTTCGAGAATACCTCAATCCGAATAGAAATCATTAACACTTCGGTTGCATTGTCTTCTGGCCACTTGATTGGTTCATTCGGGAAGCCTATTTTCGGGCCGGTGGATGTTGGGCTATGGTTTTAGACGTAGCATTACACTAAAAAAGGGAGGGGTAGGCGAAGAACAAAAAAACGACAGACCGCGGGAGAAGAAAACCCAATGCTAAGAATGGAGAAAAGACAACAGTCCGACAATGGCCATCGGCATCGGCGGCCTTAACGACAATCAAGTGCGCGACGAAACAAGTGACTTAATGACGACGACAACGATCACGACGGCTTCTTAGGGAGCTATGCAAAGGATACCAATTGTTGGGGAAGAACAATAAAGGAGGTGAGGAGCAATCACAACCAATCGACTAAAGATCGGCGACGCTATCCTATGAATACGGCATGACGGATGCTGAACAAGAGAACAAAAGGAAAATGATGCCCCGATCTTCACGGTCACGGTCACGAGGATGTTAGGCATAGTTGGTAGATGCTTTGGAATATTTTTATTACATTTTTCGTTTCTGGCCCGGACATGTCCACCAGTCAGTTTCTATTTCTGAGGACCCGAGATCAAATACACTCGGGGGCCTAGAGCTTAAGAATGGTTTCGGTTCATTTTGAACAGTTATTAAGAGGCATTTGATGAGTTGGTCTTTTTCGATCCTGCCATCATCTTTGGCTTTTAAAGTCACTCGCTTTGGGACGGCAGGTCCTCTTGAAGCGGTTGCGTTTGCGCCGTGTGCACCTCCGTATCTATGATTTGGGTGTTATTTTCACGTTTTTCTGTGCCTTCCATCTCCTCCTTGTTTTTGCTGTCAGTTAGTGCTTGTTTTACGCTATCGACTTTTTACTCCTTTCGATTGCACAAACGATATTCGTAGTTTCAGATACCTCTTGAGCATCACATTCGGTTTCGTTGCGGTTGGCAACCAGTTTAGTAGCGCGAGTCTGCGACGGTGTGCCACTCGGAATTCATTTTCATCTTTTTATTTTTTTTTGTCATCATGCCGATGATGTCCGTTCGAGAAGGTATTGGTTCGATGGGTCATTTAAAATCGCGTGTCATCGTATTTAATCTAGAACATTCGTTTTTATTTCACGTCATGACAAAATTTCAACTTGCCACATCATGTCTCTGGAAATCATCATGGAAGTGCTCAACATGAACACCGATGTGACAAAGAAAGATGCTCATTTGCATACGTTTGATATTTTACAGCCGATGAGAGAATAACAGTATTTCGATTGCTTCCATAACTCGTATGCAAAACATAATTACTCCAGACCAAATTGAACATGATTGCACATTGAGCTCATTCTGTATTATAATTAGAAGATTGATAAGAACAGGATAGATTAAAAGATATTCTTCAATATTTTTAGTATTTTTAGTACAATTATCACAGAGCCCGGTCTGTATTAAAATCTCAACCGGAGCGTGCCAGGACTGATTATTCGGCTTTGGACAATTCAAGTCTCAGGCAGCTCTTTTAGTTTTGATCCATAAACTAGAATGGGTCATATGGCTACGACATGTTACTATTCATGCTTCTTCCCCAAGTAGGGGAGTTGAGCTGTTTTATATCCATCCTGTTATATTACAATTTATAATGTGATGAATAAGGAGGTAACTAGATTAAGTTAACAGCTATGGAATAATGTTTGTCGAAAATGTTTTGAAAAACCTTTCTAATTGTATCATAACTGATCGTCTGCCCTTCAGAAAAAAACGTAATTATTTGCATATCATTATTGCTTACCTGCCTTAACTCCAGCAAAACACTATTAAATCGCAAGCCATGAGATCAGAGCAAAGTAAGGCTAGATAATAATTATCTAATCAATCTAGCAAATACAACCCGCATACGTTAAATCGAACCAAGCATAATCACACTGAATTAATGTTTCCCGATTTTCTCCGCTGTTCCAGAGATGTCCATGGAATCGAGCGAAGCGCTAGGAGTGTGGAATTATTTTCCCATCTTCCGGCAGAGTTGGAGCACACTGTCCACTGACGCGCACCGTCATTCGGTTGATCAAATTGATCGAAATGATAAGTTGCGTAGCTGAGCGTAGCAAACGCCAAGTGCTCAACAAATGTTTGTTTTGGTCGCTCGCACTGCTTACTTTTCTCATCGCTTATTCCCGAAACCTTATTTATGATGCAATTTGACATGGGATTTAAAGATCCCAAGAAGATTGCTCGTCGGGATTGGTACCGATTCGACAGGTAAAAAGCCGTGAAATGAGTTGGGATGAAATTTAGAATCTTTGCTCGCCTGTTTGTCCAAGACGCCAAAACATCAAATAAATAGAACTGCACTCTTCAACTCTCCATGATTCCCATGGATCTGTGCTCGGCGTTGATTCTCGACACCGTACGACGACCAGGTCAATAGCGTATTTGTTTATCCAGTTGATTAAAAAGCGATTCGTACCCAATGTTGATCTATTTTCAACTGAACCTAACTCCAATAAAACTGCTATTAAGGCTTTTTGGGAGCCCGTGAAAGATTTCAGAACATAAAGAGCATGTATGAGGTAGGGATTTGTCAGAAGTTCAGCTATCTTTACCAAACACAGACATGGTAACAGCAAAGCTAATGTCAACGGTAAACATGGGGTGGACTTCTGGTAAGACAATAGTGAATTCATAATGGATGCTGCAAGAATGAAATGTTCCATCGGTGAACTCACGATCTTTTCGTAAACTTTTCACGGAAATATTAAAAGCCCAACATAGACGATCATTCTATACGAGTCGATGTGCGTTTAATATTCTTTTCAATTGATTGATGGAAATTCATGTAAACATTGAAAATTCGATACAGCTACTTTGACAAGTAAAAATATAAAATGGCATATCACCAGGCGTCTCCATGCTTCCTGAAATTACACCGTGATATTGCCGATTTCTGCCTCATCGTGCCATTATAAATATTTAAAAATAATTTATGTTAGGGCTAAAGTTGCTAACCATATTAACGAAAACGAGTTTATCTAATTCTACATAAATTAGATTCTACATAAATAGATTTATTTGTTTCGCTCGTTTTGAGTTGATCACAGGCTGACCTACCAAATACAGTTGCAACATTCTTCTGAAGCCATCCTTGTGCGGGGTAAGGGCGTGAATTGCTTATGTTTTAGCGGAGATTTAGTTCCCATGTGTTCTAAATATCTTAGACGATGTTCAGGAATGTATAATTTCTGTAATAGAAAAAAATAATATCACAAGAAAAGTACATTCCATGTGTGAATAAATTACCAAACTTACCACTTTGGCAGGTGGAACCAACGGTCGCAAAGGATTCTGGCCGGTGTATGAAGTCCGGTAGGTGGTGTTCCAAAGTGGTTGCTTGCACAGTTTCTTGGTGTACATTCTGATTCTGACAAATTTCAGTAACAAACAATTTAAGTCCGTATCTTCTCGTTTCTAGACACCGAATGCCACGTTCGTAGTCTTCAATGACTGCAATTACAGTAGCACAGCCTACTACCACGAAGTGATATATCACGCAGTTTTTCAAGTTGCTCTTTGCGACTGCAACAAACGGGTTCTTGAATTTGGGAAACATTTGATGGTTGCTTAAGTGCTCGACAGCGACAGCTAGGTAGTACTATTTTTTTGATACGTGATTCTCGCACTTTGTTCAGCGTTTGACACGAATAACCCTTCGAACAGCACGGTTTATCACACTCCACGATGCAGGGTGAATGGAGTTTAGTGAAACATTTCGAACAATTTTTCTGTTTCGGCAAAGTTTCTTCCTCACTCTGGGGACAATTTTGCTGCTTGCAGTGACATTTGCACATTACGCGCGAAGCTATCTTCTTGCAGTCCAGGCATTCCAATGAGTCGACAGCCAAATTAACATTGTACGATTTTCTTCTCTGACATCTGTTTATCTCTAGTGATTTTGTGCACTTGTTGCAGACATTTCCGGCGGGTTCTTTGCGTTTTCTTATAGACTGATTTGATTCCTTACAGTCAAGACAAGGCGGAATATAAACGGTCGAATGGGTTGTTGAAAAACGAGACATTTTGCACTATATGGATTTCTCGAAAGGGACTCTTTTAATGGTTACTACGATTGTTTGTTGGAAGATCATAAGCATGTTAGGTCGTTGTAGGAAGGAAGATTGGGTTTTCTTTAAACAATTTCTGCTTTGTTTACTAGACTTGTTTTACTTACTACTAGGTTTTTTTACTAAGGTCCAGTAAGTTACATGACAGTCCAAAATCCAAAGTTGACCAATCCCCCCTCCCCCATACGCCGGACTGACTATCCAAGGGTTAATAAAAGTCTTAGATGAGAAAACTTATTTAACATCGTAGCTGAACAGTTAGTCCTTCTTACGAGTAAACGATCCGAATGGGATTTTGCCTCGGTCCTGTCGTGCGTGTCCGACGCCACTAATACGCTTAAGTTACCAAACTTTTGGTTTAAATGCTCCAACATTTGAAATTCATTTGATATTCAATTCTAAACTTTTCATTGTGTTTTATCAATGTTTGAGTTAGAACACCGTGCCCGAGAAGCTGTTCGTCAATGGAAACACATCTAATGACACGATGGAAAACATTCCGAAAGTGAGTGTGAATTAGGCAGCAGAGAGAAATTCCAAATGAATCTGTTTCCGTTGATTAAAAGCGAAATTGTGAACATCGGCGAACGTAATAATACGCCCATAAATAATGAAAAAAAGAACTTTTCTAACACCGGTAGCGCACAGGAAGAGCGTTTCTTTAGATGCGAGGATTGGCTCGGAGCATCCAAATGCTGTGCCGGAAGAAATAATCTTCACTCGGACGTTTGCGTGGTCCCAAAGGAAGGTAGACGAACGGAATGAGCGGAGCCCGTGCTGGAGGTTTTGTCCGTAGGCCGGGACCATTTGCTGCTTGCCACCGTTTTCCGGATAGCTAAATTGCTGTGGTTCTTAGCGGAGCTTCAACACAGCATAGCCCGATCATTGCCGTCTGTCATTCCCATTCCATTCATTCCAAACGATGATCGATCAGGCGTTGGTTGGATCGATAGGTTTCATTCACTTTAACGTAGCGGCCTGTAATCATCGAGTTCGAGAATCAGTGCCGATCGATGGCATCAGAGCTTATCTCCCGCTCTGCCACACATCGTTCTAAGTTCCATTTGCTTGTTCTCATCTTTCCGCAGGGGTGGGACTTCTAAGATGGGGGTGCGATGAGTGACCACCGTCAAGAAGCCTTCTATCCTTCCTTCCTCTCCCGCTCTCCGGCGTGTTTCATGTCCGCCACGGTGAATGCAGAACACAGAAGCTGGAAATTGCGTGCGAGTCCAATTATTATAAGAGCGCGCACCTTAAAATAATGCCAATTATCAATATTGTTGATGGTGTTTTAGGAAATGGAAGTAGAACCTTTCATTATGGCGGAAAAGGAAAATAGCCATCCTAAAATAGAAAAGCTCACCGAGCCCGAGACCAATCACCTAGCGCGAGCTGCCGGAGGAAAGGATTAAGCATGAAGTGGTTCCGGTGATGGAAATCAATTTTCTGTAAAAATCGTAAGCCATTGTGAACAGTGCACATAGGAAAGCCCGGATTGAAGACGTAGGCGGTTTTTAACGAAGAATATTTCGGACATCGTTGTTTCGGATGTTCTATAATTTTTGCCTCAGTCATCGCACTGCAGACTGCTTCGTACATGTACATCCAGCGTTGGGAGTAGCACTAAACCCACTTAGTCAAGTTTGCCGTGGGCCAGTCCCAATAATTGCTGCAAATGATGTAACATATTTTACTGGAAATTTATGTGTTTCATTTGTTGAAAAATTCTGTTCGAAGAATGTTCATTTAAAGACATGCCTCACAATAGCATCACCTCTCTTTTCGTGACTTACTTCTCGTATTAGTTATTGGCAATGCTTGAGTCATTTCTTTCAATAAAATGTATAAAAAATCGCATAATTTTAAAGTTTTTATGCAAAAAATAACACTTTAATTTGACTACAATCTACATCTGGAGCCATAATCTGTTTTGCAGCTTTAATGGAGTATGTCAATGATTGCCACCATGTTTTCCATGTTCAATTATTCATCTGTATACATATTTGTATTGGCTATATATTTCACGAACACTGCTGCTGCCACGTAATCAAACACGCATCATCAGGCTTTTGTCGGTTGCAAAGTGTGCAATTAAAATAATAGGATTATTGCTGAAAATCGGATGCGCTTTATATTCTCATCAATCGGTTTAATGCGGTGGGAGCATATTTTTTTATGCTCCATGTTTGTCTTCGCATGAGCGTATATTTTTTGTAGTTACAAGTATTCGCTGGAGTTGGAGACGAATGAGTTTTTTAACGATTTTTTTGCGAATAAATTTGCTATGCTACATTTGACAATAATAATAAATCCATCCCCAAAATGTTCCACATATTCATTCACTAAAAAAGTGTTGTTTTCTAAAGTACATTCTTTTCTAAACTTCGGCTGGTGATTTATGGTTTCTAAAGAGAGATTTTTATTAGGATCCGAATAAGCGAAGGCATGTATTTTCGGTCATCATAATTGCATAAGGTGTGGCATAATTGCTCTTAGCTCGAGTAGATTTAGTCAACCATCAAATGAATAATAAATTGAAAAGGATAATCCATGATTTTTTTCCCATACCTCAGCTTGTCTGGTGGGTAGAATTAATCACAAATTCATACGTCCTCCCAGTCTGGCACACCACAGATTTCTGTGTCTACTGTCCTACATGATAGTGCAGACGTATTTTATCTCATTTCAAATAATGGTAATATATTTTCATTATTTGTTCAAGACACAACCAACAAATAACTTTTAAATCAATTTTACAAAGCAGTTTGTTTTAAATTAATATGTGTGCTTTACATATGTTAATGAGGTTTATATACCTAAAACATTCCGAAAAAATCCAACAATGAAGACATTTTTAAAAAATAGCTTGAAATAAAACGATTTATTTTATTCAAAAAGCAAAGTGTGGTAAATATATTATTGCTCAACGAAAATGTACTCCAACAAACGGAAAAGCAACAAACCAGAAAATAAGCAAAAAGCGAATAAATTTCCCTTCCGCTCCGTGCTGGTTCAAACGAGCGCATCGCAAATATAACCCTTGCGAAAAAAGGGGCACGAAAAACCACCCCCAGGTCATTGGTTTTGATAAATGCTTTCATCTACTCGATTGGCATTTGGATATACATTTTGCTTGTTAGAGCCAACGGCCAACAAACTTGGTTCATCTTTGAAGTTTTGGACTTTTTCATAAATAAACGATGAAAGGATCGATTGCGGATTGCGGGCCAGTGTAAGACCTTCACATGATTTATGTATAGGAGGACTCACGCAAAGAGTTATGAGTGACATGAATGACCAGTTGAAATCAAATCACATTTATGCGGTAAATTTGCTATGATGAATGCTACCGGAAAGCGATCCCTCGGGAGTCATCCATAACTGCGTGTGCGTGTGTTTGGGTGATGCTTAGCGCAGCATTTGTTTTGCAATGTTAATATGTTGTTGTTGTTGTTGTTGTTGTTGTTGAGTTCCAAATTTTAATGGTACTGTTATACGAAATGTCAAACATGCAATAATGTATAATTATGTAGTGAATATTTTGTCGAAACATTCACCGCACCAACAGTGAATAGGAAAGGATTAGTGTAGCGCATAAACGTTATTTCAAGCGCGACGAATGTTTATGATTGTCGTTTCCACCGGCAAACGTCACAACGTCATGTGGGAATATTGAATTTAAGGCACATGTGTCATGGTCCCATCACGGAAACGCCGTTTCTTCACGGTCACAAATTGTTTGTCATTTCCACAATAAACAACCAGCACGAATCGTCTCGGAATCGTTTTGTGATTTCATTGTCAGGTGTCGCATTGACAGTGGTGATAGAGAAATAGTTCCACCGAAAGAGTAGTCGTCGTTTACCCCGCTCCTTAATACGGTCGGTTGACGAAAAACTCATTTCTGCGTGAGAATTTATTCATATGGCCAACGGTTACTGACACCTCCACGTGCCAAAGTGACAATAAATTGGTGGGCAGCAAGAGAAAGAGAGCGAGAGAGAGCGAGCAATAGGCGAGTGTGTGCAAACACTCGCAACAGCAACACCTGTACGCACACTCCACGTAAAAACAATTCACAACAAATGGCACTTTTCACATCGTACGGGCGTCGCGCACGTACGCAGTACAGCTAGACACCGAAATGGTCCGGGCTAGGCGATTGATTTATCGTCAACAACAGGGAGAAGAGCATTTTTCAGGTGCCGGAGCATTGTGCACGCAAAAGGCAAACAACGTATCATGGAACATAATCAAACGCCATGAATGAACCGTACCTTACCTCCATCGCTGTCACATAATTAGCTGTCCATGATTCATTGGCTTTGGGAGCTTTAATCGATGTCTTCCGATAGTCTAGGTAAGTAATAAAAATGGTATGTGATTATTATGCGGCGTGTTTTTTACAACAAAAATAATGTGCAAACCTTTAGGTTGCCAGTGAATTTTCAAATGCAATGAATGACTCGAAATTTCTGACAGACGTTTTGCTGATCCAAGAATTGCAAGCCTTCAATTGCTAAAGATCATTGAGTCTTTGCAATCAAAGACTAGTATAATAAAGGTAGAAGCTAACACCACAATCAGTTCTACACATCTTCATCGATTCATCTGAAGAGATCTCAAAGTATTTCAAACCTTTTGAGTGTCGCATCTTGATTAAAATAAATCTTCACATAAAACTTATTTCTTCACAAAAGCTTCATTCAAAAGCTGGACACAATGGAAAGTATAATTATTTCAAATATTACAACAACTTTTCGGTTTCAAATACTACAGTATTTTTTACAATTCGTAATACAACACAAAAAAAACGAATTAAAAACGCATATCAATCAAACATTCTGGGTAGTTCAATCGATTATTTAATGAGCTGCTCACGTAAAAAGTTCAGCCGGCCATTTTTAAGGACTTCATCATGCAGAACTATACCCGGCACAACTTTATCCAGATGTTGTCAGAACTGCTTGAAGCTAGCTTACCCCCGCGTGGAACAAAACTTTCCGCTACGGGATGTTTCCGAAAAACGCAGCGCAGGTTCAACGCAATTTGCAATTGGCAAAAAAACCCCTCCGATAGACATCGAGGTGAAACAAAAAGATATGCTTTCAAAAGCAAAACCCAGCATAAGTTTTGGCTTTTCACCAGTACCCGTTATATCGGGATAGCCTCGCGCGTTGCAATCGAAGTCCGATCAGCTCTAGTTTTCCTGCCGCAGAAAAAAAACTCCGACTAGCGAAAAGCGATATATTCACTGACTGGTCGGCCAATGGTAAACCATTCATTGGTTAGGTCATGATGGTTGGCGCTGCTGCTTTTGATAGGTAGCCAGCCTTTCAATATACACGTGTAGCATTAGGTCGTAGCCCGATCTCTGTCCGAGAATGTGCAAAAATCAAAGTAAATGCCGGGAAAATACACTTTGGCTTGCGTGAACAGCTACGGCATGTTGAAAAGCTGCCAAAAAACCCCGCTCACAAACGGGTGAATCAAACAGCATAAATACTAAATTAACATCCAGCGACCGCAACGCCGCCACCAACAGCCAGTTCGTTTGCTCTCACACACACACACACGCGCTACATTAGGTTGTGTTTAGAGAATTAATAAAATTTAGAAAATTACTCGAATGTAAAATCAAAGCTTCGGTGGCTTTCATTGGTGGGCAGATGTATCTTTTGTGCTACCGTGGAGAGTAACGAAACGTGCTGATCAAATTTATGGTTTGAATGTACAAACGAAGTCTGCAAACGAATATGTTATTCCCTGGTGCCGCTGTGAAACAAGAAGTCCTTCCGTACACGACATGTTTCAGGCGTAATGCTTTGATGTACAGTATTCGTAAAGGTTGAATTATTCACGAGACTAACGTCAAAATTAATGGAACTTTCATTGTTGTCTAGAGCATAACAAATGGCCCCTCTTTCAACTGCAACTTCAATGCATTTGTAATAGAATAGTTCGAAAAGACATTAACTCCTTTTTTGCTATTCGCTAATCCTACCGTTGCATGTTTCGATCCACTTTGACAACATCCACACGACAACACCATCAACTTTCAATAAAAATAAGGCGCCACGTTCCAACCTTACCGGGCACGACAGTGTCCTGACAGTGTGTTGGGAGTGCCTGCGAATTGATTTATTTTTCCATTGGTTTCTAATTAAGGTAATGGAACAGAGGTTACTACTTTATGTTGTAACTCCAAATAAGGATTGGCCTTTTGAATTTCTAACCAGGCCCATATCTGATTTGATTTTTTGCCCCGTAAATCTATTGCTGCATTTTAGGAGAGAATTTGCAGAATACAGTGAACTTCTCCTGTCTACACTCTTTCACATAATATTGCATATTTTGCATTAAATTAGATTGTTCTTTTGCATTGCATCAAAAGCATTAAATTCAGCGCCTAAAATTTGAAACCATGTAACACCATTTTGATCCAGACGCAACCAGATGCTTGTTTACTGTCTCCTTCGCAGATGTTAAAGAAGAGTTTATCATTTAGCAATTTTCATACCTCCGGCCACATCATACTAATTCGGGTGGCCGTATTTAAATAAGTACCCCACATACGGGTTTCCCTTCATTACGGCAACGGACCGATGCTTTCTAAATACCAGCGTGCAGTCGTCAAGGTAACGATATTCGTCAGGGAGCAACCACTCCCACCGGATGCCATTTACTATTATCGTCATCATTAAAGAATGATAAACATATTTGAAGAACCTGGGGCCTTTCGACCTTAAGTGTAACGTTACCCGGTCTGCGTCAAATCCCGGCAAGCACGCCGAAAAAAGGGTTCACGGCTCTGGTAAAAAGGGGACGACACGGTGTATATGTATATGCACACACGGTCGTTGGATGTGGCTATTGCTGTTAATGTGTACGTTATGATTCCCTTCGGAGAATACTTGTCGAGATCATCGTAGTTTGCAGGATTGTTTTACAGGGGTTGGAGAACGAAGCTGTACATGTGTGATTAAATAATACACCAACTAATGTTGGCAAATTGCTTACCAGATTAATGACCATCACCAATTGGTTCATAAAATATTATGCATATCAAACACAACCGCAAATAGATTCAACACCAGCGGTTAATCAAGGTTTATCTATGTAAGCAACTGGACTAATTTGTCATTGTGACGAAGTAAAACGTCACTGTTTAAAAGGGCGCCTGTTATGCCTGGTTTTCGAAGAAGATATTTAAAGTACTTGTTCCAATATGGAATAACTCACTGAAACTACCTTTCTCTCCTTTAAGGGATTGTTAATTTTAATCAACCTTATCGGTGAACAAAAAAACAAGAAATTATATCGCGCATTGAGGCGGAGAACCATCAATTAAAACAGAACAAGTGTATGTCTATCAAGCGTACCTGCACATGTTCAGTGAAACAACCAAACATCATTGTCATAAAACCACGAGGTTCAAACATGTTGAACTCTGCCTTGCTAATGTATTTATACGACAGCTTCATCTATTCTCCGCATTCTTCTGTACCGGCTGCTTCTGATGCCGCGCGCTCCTTTAAACTAGTATACGGCGATTCGGTTTAAAGAAGCGGTACCGTTTCGGGTAAGCCCCGCTGTTTTGCGGCCACTTTTCTTTTGTTCGAAACAGTTATCTCTGGCTGATGAATTGCTACTCACTATTAATTGCAACCTTTTTGCCTGTCGGACCCTCGGCCACCGCAAACCGGGCCAACCCGAGGAGCGCTAACCTTTTCTAATACGCCAATGCTTTCGCCTCATTTGAAGTGATGACCATCCGTGACAAGATCAGGCTTTGGATTTCGATGAACATTTTCACTATTAACTTCTACACACACTCGCACATCTTTTATCTGTAATGGACACACACGCGCTCGTTGCGCCATATGCCTGCGTTTAGGTCAGTGTCAGGGCAGCAGCAGAGCCCTCTTGAAATGAGCGCAGCTCGGAGGGAAAACTAAAGAAGCAACTTCTTGCGGAGAGGCTTCTGGTCAAGGCTAGTCGTGTTTGGAGTTGGCCAACTGTAGTTTCAACTAATGTAACGTTGATTCGAATACTAAAATTAGGTCTGCTAACAGTTATATGAGGGTTTTTTTTCCTTTCTCTCTGGACACCATCTGCCCCTGCAGCAGTTTCATTCTGACGACAAACAGGGAACAGTTGGCCGCTGCACCAATATTTTGGGGCAACGTGGTTGTTTTTTTTGATAATACGGGATTCCCTACAAATTACTGTTCCTCGAATCACCTTGATTGAAGATGACATTAGGCAGATTCGATCACGAGACGATGCATGATTTTGAACAGCATTTTTAATCTCAAATTACTATGCTATGATGGTTAAAAGAAGCTTATAGAAGCATTTTACAGCTTTAAGCGATAAGAATTGTGTCTCAAGTCATTGATTTATGGTCTACTGGTTGTATTCCTACAAGAGATATACTTTGTAGTCTAAGCGAGATTATAACCCATACCGGGTGTGTTGTACAGTCAAGCATTACCCACTCTGCTATCTGACCAGCCGCTGTAACTGTTGGTGACTGTTCTGGAAAAGTCTTTGTTTGCCATCATTGTCTACTGCAACCGATCACAAATATCCTACTCCACTTCCCTTCTCTCATCATCTAATTATTTTTAATTAAGCTGTAACGAAAAATTTAATCAACCTTTACCTTTACCCGTTTTTGCCACCATTTTCGGGGCTATTTAACTTTCTACTTAGGACATCTACCCAATGTATGCGGCAGAAGTTTGCCGAAGCAGGGAAAGAGTATTTACCCCGGGCAACCATACAACCCGGAAGCATAGCGACCCAATATAAGCGGGCCCCGAAATAACCCGATGACTTTTCTGGCCAGGAGTTTTTGCCACCGTCAGGCCATCCCTTCTTGCTTTCTAATGAAAACAAATTGTCAGCAAATGAAGCGATAAAAATGCAAGCGCTGTACCATTTTTGGTTGTCGTTAATTATGGATTCTTTTTGGCTGAAAGCATATCGCCCACCATTTAAACGGCAGTCGTGTTGTAAGATGATTGGAAAACCTGGGAGAGATGGCAATTTTTATAATCCGAAAATTGCTTGGCTCTTTTTGTCGCTCGGTTCCGTCGCTCATGCAGCAGCATTCCACTTCCTTACCAGCGGCAAGGGGCGGTTCCAGCAAGATTCCGTTCTCTGGGGAGTAGTTCATCATCGATGGCAATTAGGAGCGATGGGAGGAAAAGTAGGCCTAAAATGAACAAAACAAATACAAGGATTCAGACTGCCTCGCGGGAATTTCCCAAAATCGATCGAACCTTGGCCGAAAGGGTGCAACGCTAAGGGGTTTAATCTTCTTTGAATAATTTATACAATCAAGAAGTTGTGCACTACGTTTACTACATACATTCTCACATGTATCCTTGGGGCAAGTCATGGTTGTTGCTTAAAATTGAGCTTCTTATGAGTATTATGAGTTGGCCCAATTTCCATAACGGATTCGTTTCCGATCAAGAATTAATCTCCGAATATTATTCTATATTGCACAGTGAATGTATACAGAAATAGGAGTTACATTTAGTAATTTAACCTGATCTCTGATCGAAAGATGTGTACAAATTTTGGTAACTTTTTAACTAACTTTTTTACTATTCCCACATCGACAAGACGATCATGCTTTATATTTTAAAGAATTGAATATTAAATCCATTCCAAGTTCTTATATATCGATCGTTTATTGGGAAATGCTTCCCAAAAATTCGATTACTACCGAATTGCAAACACGTATGCGCTTATCTTTAACTCTTAACCGCTTCAAATGACGTCACCTGGTTTGCCATAAGTGAAGTCATGCATATTTCATCTCCTGTATCTTGTTGCAATGCACATCGTGCACATGCATACTGCTCGAGCTACAGCTGCCGCGTCGTCTTTCGCGGCATCGAATTATTTATGCTTACCACTTTGACACGTTGAACATCATCCGATACTTTAGTCATGAGGGAGCAACGTTATAAAGTGGCCGTTTAAGTCTTTCGCGGTTTTTCTCCAGGAATGTTAATCATCCGAGACTGTTTCAGATTTTACGGTGCCTAGGGAGCAGCACCAACAATAATCCAACTCAGAAATCGAGACAACCACAACAAGCGATGCATTACGACAAGTGTTCAGCGTTACGGCCAAGTGTTTGTACCAGCGATTGAATTGTACGATGAAATGCTTACGGCACTGACACAATGTGAAATGTGCGTTTTTCTGATATTGTTGATTTTTTTAAAGGTGTTGTAGCGAGACAGTTTAACAATTATAGAAAATTCTTCTTTCGCTCTTCGTCACTTTTCGAATGATCTTTTTGAAAGCATCGAATATTGATAGGACTCGCAGGCTTCGCTCCTTAGTATTGGAAACAGATGGGACATCGAATTTATCATAAAAAACTCAATCTAGTGTATGGTTATACGCTGTGTTTTGTATAAGTTCTTAACAACGATAACTACGTACAAAACTTATCATACACTAAAGACGAAGAAGGATTCTGTTGTTTGCACGTTTCAATTCTTTTAATTCACCTTATTTATTCTTGCACATATATAATATACAAATTTGTTTGGTACACTTTTCCCACCTCACAGCCCCGTTAATTCTCTACCGATAATAAATATGAACCCAGAAGCCAATTACAAACTTAGCTTAGCAGTTTTCCAACCGTTCCGCGTGGCGTTAAACATATTTTCCAGCCCAAATTTAATCTAGTGATATTTTGATTAGATTTCATCACCTCATAATAAACAAATTGATAGCGATAAAATCTTGCCGGCAGTAGAGCCGCGGCTGTCGCTTATTTATACGCTTGCTAGAACCCAACCTACAGTCATCACTGGTTTTGCCAAGGCCGAACCCTAAGATGGTGCGTTTTTTATTCTCTGTTCAAACAGCTAAAGGACTCGCGTGAATAAAAAACAAATCACCAAAATCAAATCGTCACTAGTTCATAAAACACTCCCAACGTCGGTGAAAAGCGAACAAAGATTAATTTCCTGATAAACGACTGTCAGCCCCGAGGGTGTTAAAGCCGAAACCGGACCACCGCTGTTCGTCGCAAGCATATTATTATTTTTTTTTCTTGTTCTCACCCCATAAACCTCACGCAATCTACGCCAGCGAACCGACCGGTAACAATTGTATTATCCCTCACAACAACTCCTGATGACAAAAGAAAGCGGTGTCGGTGGTGGCAAACAGCAATACACGAAGCGAGAAATGACTTCGAATCCTTGGAATTTGTGTTACAGCCACAGCTAGGTTTGCTGGTCCTGTTTCGACCAAGAAGAATGTGTACGGATCTGTTTGAAATTGTTGTATCAATGCGAGGCACGACGGGGGAAAATTACTAAAACAATTCCGGAATTTAAAGGCATCTTTAAGCGCATTCCCCACGGAAATTATTCAATTAAATTCGAGATGCATGTTGATGAGTTGCATTCCCTGCAATCTAGGTTTAGCATTTTGGGAGGTGCGTGCCAACATGCCAATGAAGGTGTATCGAGGATGACTTACTTACATGGAAGGGAGAATTACCAATTTCAGCTATTCGTTTGAATTGATCTTTGCCATCTTCTTCTTATTGATTTCTTCAACTGATTTCCGCTCCTAATGGCCGACTATCCGTAACTTAAATACACTCAACATTGGCAATATGGTGGAAGCAACAAGGGTTCAGACGAATGTTTGAGCCCAGATCAGGGCAAAGTCTGTGTCACAAAAACATAATATCATCCTGATTTGATATTCATTTCGATTAAAAACACGATACAATAGAAATACTGTCGAATATTTATGATTTCACCTGAAATAGCTTCTCGTCTTGAATTTAAATATAGTATGCAAATTCTCTTTAACATATAATACGTGGCAATTTTCTAAGATTGCAACGATTTGCATGATTTGTCTCAAATTTTGCAGGTACAATTTAAGCGTCTTGGTGTATTTATGTTATACTTGATCTCCAGTTCCGTGTTTTGAGCAAAATTCGATTCAGCAAGAAGCAGGTTTTTGTCAATTTATAAGCCATGACCATAAAGAAACGATCAATTTATAAAAAGTCAACAACAGAGCAGTAGTTACAAGTAAACAAAATAATGTAATACAAATGGAAACTAGACAAATGTTTGGAAATTTTAGAGAAGAACTTCAAAGTTATACTATAGCAGTAGCTTTGTGATTAAGTTGATACTGTGAAGGCATGTGACGATACGTGAGGTGGTTAATTACGACCTCATCAACGACCGGCCAACAAAACTTACGCTACAACGCCCTGGGTCCAAACAGCGACCGGAACGGTGTGAACAAATTAATTTGCTGCCGTTGCTACACTGACTTTTTTTCCTACTTGATTTTTGCTTTGAACTAAGGAACGTGCCGCGTAACAACTGGCCCGGGATTGATGGCCAGTGGATGGCTGTTCCCGTTTTCTAGTGTTTGTTTTTATTTGCTCCGAATCATGCCGTGCGCCCTTACGCCAGGCGGAAGACATCGTCGATCGGGTGATATGTTTTTATAGGAAATCATTTTGCTACATCCTCTTTCTAAACTGTACCAGATCGGTAGATTAACACTCTTGGGTAATAACATAACAGTCTTTTGCGCCCAAATTGAGCGGTTTTTATTGTCTTCAAATTATGGGCAAATTATGCTTTTTTAAGGGTTGTTGTACGCGATCTCCAAACATACCGACACGCGATACAAATGAGTTAAGAAAGATGAATGATACTGTATGTAGAGCATTTCCTGTAGTGTAGCAAAATGTGGAAGATCTGGCGATTCATCTTCACTTACCTTATCAATAAAGGAATATGTATCTCATTACAAAAAGGTGGAATGTGTGGAAATGAGAACAATACGGAAAAGTGTGACAGTTCCTTTCGTAAGGTACTTCATCAGTTAAAATTGAAGTACAAAATCTGAACTCTATCTAAAGCATTTATTTTTCAATCGAACACGCTTCATTTTATTTGTATGGAAATTCAACAACCATACCTAAACCCGAGTCAACAGAACGCACATTTCATTAATATCCGCACTTGAGTACTATACATCAAGCGACCAGGCTTTCTCCAACCAATCTAACGTTTTGCAATGAGGTCAACCGACTATTTCCAGAGCGACACCAACCGCGACGACTTAGCGACACAACACGCCTGATGGTTTGAATACAATCGTGGCCACTTGAGCACGAACCATGTCGGCATCCGATCGCATACGGCTACAAGTGCAAGCCACTGAACAGCAGCAAGCGACCGACCGGACGACGATAGCTTAATACCACTCCACAATTGGGGGCCCCATGCGATTGTTCATAGTTTAAAAATAACCACCAAGAACTGTAACATACACAGCCAACCAGGCAAACGGGAGGAACCACGGTAAAGCAAGACAGAGCGAAAAATCTAGCGGTGGGGACCATTATGGCAGCCAATTTTTGATCGAGTTCTAAAATTAACGTCGTTCGATCGAAGAGGTAGTGGAAGCGATAAAAACCAGATGACCAGATGAATTTGTGGACGCATTTTCTCCAAGACCCATGCCCCCTAGAACCCGCACGCCCATCGTCCATCGTCAATCTTCGATTGGTCTCACCTCAATCTAACGCACTGTTCGCTAGAACGGAGATAGACGCTAACCGTTTATGCGTCGTGATGTACAACAGATGGCAGCGAAGGAAGGCACATCGGGACCAGAACGAACGCTAGCGCATCTGTGACGCTTGAATACTTCTAATGACCCACGAATTATAACTGCGGTTGATAATATTTTCCACGGGCCAACATCTGACCAGTGTTTCTTGCGGGCTGCTTGACCGCATGTGGCCTTAAGCCGCTGATGTCGAACGAATATTAATCATGTGTACGACCTTTTTTTTCCTCCCGATGCCTCCCGAGGCCCAGCTTCTTCACCGGAGGATAACAAAATGCCCGCCAAACGCGTCGATTTGTTTTCCACCTCACTAATAATAAGTTCGAAACAAGCTATTTACATTAAGTTCTGTAAGAATCGGTATGAATGTAAATACCGATTGGTGTGATTGAATAGGAAAACACTACCGTACACATAGTACCTCGTTCGCTCGATGATCATGTGTGGTATCTTGATCGGGATGAAACAACAAAACTTAGGCGCCTTTTTGTTTTCGAACAAGGAAAAGATCGTTTCATATTCGGAACCGTTCTATCCTTTCTGCCGTCAATCGGTCAATCAGTGGGAAAAATTGATAAGCAAATTTAATCATAACGCCGACTGCACTCCACCAAGCACCTTTAATTAATCATCACCAGCGATAAAAACGTTTCCAGATCGCATCCAGAAGCCATACGCATATTATTTGTGTTAATTAAAAATATGCCAATTAATTTACGGGTCTTCGCTGATTTTTCGTAGATCTGGGCGCTTTGCTGACGACGGGAATGTTTAACTTTTGCTTAGCTTGAAGGCTATCTTTGCCAGCGTCGGGCTCACAAGAAGCCTTAGAAAACACATTACCACCGGAGAAAGAATGCAAAAATGAAGGAGATTGAAGGATTCATTTTAAAATATGCTCTGTCCATTTGTGCGATGACGCATAATTTAATCGATTTTGGTTCGATAAGGTGACTTTATTATTGATTTCATTCCAACTTCCAACTCATTCCAACCAAAAGCAATTGGTTGTTTTTTTCATTCATTCTTTCATTTTTCATTCATGTGCGCCGTGGGACTTTTATGTCGACGACTTTCGAGGGTACGAATTGTGAGGTTTAAAAAAAACCTTCTCCACATACTTGTGTTGTCTTTTGTGTAAAGCATTCATTTCATTTTAATGTAAATTTCTCCTTTTATCTGGTAAATAGGGGCAGCTGGTGGTGTATTGGTAGCGGCGCCGGTCTTCACACCGATTTTATTCCTCGATTTTATTCCTTAGTGTATTTTGTAGTAGTAGTGTATTAGTGTATGTATGTTACTTATTTGTATTATTTCACTGTTGCCATTTATTCTGTTCCATTTTTTAAAAATAAAATCTGTGCAGTTTGTGAGAAGAACGAGGACGTATTGCTAAAAATATGATCTTCTTCCTACCTAACAGTCTGTTGATGTTTTCTTACCCAAAACATGGTCAAGAGCAGAAAGTAATTTATACCCCATAATTTATGCATGCGGCACATGATTTATGCAACGTTTAAGTACACGAACACATTTTGTTCTCTGGGCGAGATTTATGAAGGAACCCTTTCTACAATCAATTCTTGTTCATTCAAGCGACAGACACAAAATAATTAAGAATAATTATGAAACCACCCACCGGAGTGATCACCATCGATGTTGACAAATCTTTTCGGTAATGTTTTAGTATCAAAAATAAACTTATGCTTAATAAGGCTTAACAAACATTGAATGTCACATCCAGCACTACAATTCTCCATCATCATATGTTGTAATAGAGTTTGGTAAGCAATTATGTCGTGTGGTTATCAACCAATGTCGAAATGATTAGTCCAATTTCTTTGTCAAACCATTTGATGACAATAATGTACATGAACCATAAGCTGAACAACATATAATCGTAACACGTGATCACGTGCTTACGAACACTTCAAATTATACCAACAGAAGGGACATTCTAGCTTTAAAAACCTCCCTGATGGATGTCTGAACAAGCTGTAGGCGAAGGTGAACGAAAAACCACAAGAACCGCAAACCGTAATCAACCAATTCTCAAATTAGCAGTTCATTTTTGTGTAAAGTTCATCGTAATTCCGTGTAGAATTTGTGCTTCTGCTTTTCAGTTATAGTTTCCATAGCCATCTTCTGCAATAAAATTTATCCTAAATGTCACAAATCGTGTATTGGTAAATGTGAGACCAAGGATTAAGATTATGAGGGATAACAGTTGTTCCCACGATGTCATGTAAATCCAGGCGTTAAAATAGCACAATTTACCCGAACTCCGTCGCTTGTGTACACTTGCTTTTAAATTAATATCGCTTAATATGACCTTGACCAGCTGACTGTACAAACATGACCTGATTCAGAAAAGATTATTGGCCGCATGTAGCAGCGGCTTAGCGCTACACTTTCACCAAAACATCATTACTATCTTCGGCTACGGGTAGGCTCGGTTAAAGGAGGATTACTATGAAAAACGTATTATCACGAGTGATTCGCCTTATTATTAACATAACATCCCACCCACGCGTGCCAAACCGTGCCTCATCTAGTGTTCGTAAATATTTCCAGGATTTATGATGCACGCAACTAAGCTCTCTTGGGTTTGTTTTCACACAAACGGAAGCTCCCCTTTTCGCTAACGCTGCTGCTCGTGTCCGCGTCCCTTACTATAGCGCTTCCCTTCGAAACGATGTTCGCTGCCTAACATCGTCTATTGATTGTTTCTTTGGACCAGAGCAGTCTGGAAGGATGCGATGAATTTATCGATTTTTCTCGCACCAAAAAAGGGAAACACTCGTACCACGTCTAGAAAAGGAGTCGGTCATGAAAATAAGCACTGCCGCTGTTGATGAGTGGAGCAGGGATTTGGTTAGTCGGAAAAACTGAGCAGAATTTTTCTCGCATGTAACTACGCCATGCTTCATGCTTTATCATCGATCGACACTCGCGAGGATGTATTTCGTGCTTTTCTGAAACATTTGCCGCTTTTTTATTAGTTTGAACTTGATACGGAACTCCGTTAAATAGGAGCGTTTTAAAAATAGACCTCGAAAAATGGTCAATAGCCATCAATACTTTGGGGAATGTTAAAAATGAATACAGCAAATTAGTATCTTTCGCAAATTTGTAATGTTTGATGATTATGTAATAATAGAAGCCACGAATTACTGCCTAAATGCTGTATTCTCATTCCTGTATATAATAAACATCCGTAGTAAGCGTATACATAAGCTTTTGGTTGACACTTTTTTACTTTATTGTTTTGTTTGTACCTTTTTTTTTGAAACAGTTGTTACGAGTCACGCTTTTCTTACATAGTTTTTGTGATATTTTCGGTGAAATTATTTCGTTAAAATATCCAACAATTCTTTACATTTTGTATTACTTCTGTTTAATATGTATTGCACCATGAAGAAAATTTCACGTCCAATACGTTCATCTGAATACTTTTATAGCTTGAAAAAAGCATGTCAAAAGCTTTTCCTCAGCAGCTGGATCATTCTTATGTATTTGCAGCCGATTATGTATACTCGGGGATACCAACAGACCTTACACTTGCTGCTGTACATTACGAGATGACAAATAGCGAAGAACATCAGTGACAGAGAAGGACCAACGACCAAATAAAACCTCTGTTACATAAGCACCGAGCAGCAAAAACTTCACTGGAAGAAAAAAAGGTTTATACTAAAAAAAAAGCGGATGCTGGTTGGCCCGAAAGTCGCTTGAACTTTCTTTTCTCAAGGGTGGTGTAGATTTGTGGGTGGCAGTTTTTTTGTTGGTCTATATTCCATCGGAAACATCTATATAAATAGATGGTATCGTTCATGGGTTTTAAGCAGCAAAATGACGCCCATTTGCTGGGTTGTGGCAGCTATCGTTGCTATGACGGATTTCTAATCAGGCACACACAGTCAGCTTTCATCGCATTCGCATACAAAATGTTGCATGTGTGTGCGTGGTTGGGGACATTTCCATAATCAAGCACATGGAAATGATTGCACATGTAACCACGAAGGAATCCAGGCGCAGGAATCAGACTCCAACACCAACCAAAGTACACGTGAGAGAATAGGAATGTCATTTCCCCCCACAACGTCAAAGAGACGAAAGTGGCTTCCCAGGCAACTGAATCGGAGTATAAACAGGGACTGCGCTCAGAGAATGCGTGTGACATTTCGGAGCAGTATCAAAGCCGCAGCATCTCTAAATTTAAAAAAGTAGGCGTCACCACAATGACAAAGAAAACAGCGCGACGTTTGCAAAATTGTCGCCGTGTTTTCTTATTTATTTATCCGTGCGCTGGTCTAGCCAGTCACCCTGCAGAAGGACACACTTATCCGACCGTTGGGTGTATTGGTTATTTACTGATATCTGCTATATACTATAATCTTTTTTTGAGGTGTATAGACTCAAGATGTGTAGGTGAGGCTAAGGTGAAGCAGTGGAGGATATATGCAAAGGGTGCTCCTTTATCCTTGGAGCTGCTGAAAGAACGGTGTGATAAGGAACACCCATCGAAGTAGGCGAACCATAAATGACCATATGAAATGGTATTTATGGTCGTTCTTGTTTGATACTTCGCTTCTCTTCTGTACATGACCAGATTGAGTGTTTATCTTATTGTATTATAGATTGTATTATTGTATTTTTTAGAGTAATATAACATTTAAAACAAGCTTAGTAGAATATTCATAAAACCTCACAGTACGAGTTGAAAACTTTAGGTCCAAACTCCGCAACAATTCATACCAAGATCAATATAGCAGGAATATGTATTCTCCAAACGGAAACGAGTACCGCTGAGGTGATTGTGTGTCGAAAATATTGCATGTCGCACAGAACCGTACAATGAGAAATACGCACACCCGCTATCACACGAAATTGCTTCTTCTGCCGAATCGAACAGTTCGGACCAACGCCTATATACACGAGCGCCCGGTGCTCAGGTATTTCTGTTCGTGTTGTTACACCCCCCCGCAACGTGGGGAGATATTTTTCCCACACAGTTCCCTTATGCTGGTTATAATGTTTTTGTTCTCAGATGTGCCATTCAGCGCCAAAAATCCGGAGAGGAAACGAGAACCTCCACAGTGCGAGTGACTGAGAAGGCCGGTGGTTGTTGGCCATCCGAGGATAAGACGGTGTGCATGTTTGCCAGTACCCACACAACTAAACCCAAAGTAGATGGTTCGGGATTCTCCAGCAAAACTGCAGCGCCTGGTGACATATCGTAAATGGGGGGACTTTGAATCCTTGGGTTCGACGAAAAGGAAAATAATGTATCTGGAGAGTGACAATCTTCTCGTGCGCTCTTCTCTCAGCTCGGGACGAGGATGTTGTATGTACACTCTTGGTGTACTTTGTCGCATGCCTGCTCGTCGTACATCTGCGTCGGTGACAAAAAAGGACTTTTTCTTACTCCTCCAACTGACCGCACACACACTCGCTCACTTACTCGCCCGACGCGCTTATATATAATAATTACGCGACCCCGCTTTGACGACACGATCCAATGTGACAATCGCCCAGTAGGAAGAAGCCAAGCGTAACCGACCAATCAGAACGATCCGTTGATCTGGTGTCCGTCCAACGAACGGCGGGACTTGTCGCAGCACGTACGTACGCGCGCGTGCTTTCGTATTTGATGCCGCCTTCCTTCGATCCACGTGCTTTATGGTCAACTTCTACCCCATAAAACGGTATGGTGTGGACAGCCTGAACTTAAAACAAACAAATCAACTATGTAGCAAATGTGGAGATTAACAGATATTAGGGATTTTCGACCAAAACCCGCTCGTTCGTGAAGCTAAAAGCAAAACGAAATCTGTTTACAATTCTCACCACATCGGCCCAATCCGGCATGTATGTGTGGTTTCCCATACATGTGCTTTAAAACTGAAAATGATGAGTCTCATTTCCAGCAATAATTATCGTTTTGATGCACTGTTTTAACAACATTTTAATGTGGCTCTTGAAACCGCACTTGGAAATAATAATTTTTATCACTGTAGTATCTTATTTACTGCCTTATCTTACTACTACAAAGAAGTTGCCCAGTTCCTGCTACTATACGCGTTAGGTGTGCGCACATGCAAAGAACGTTTCGTCCAACATTTTTCAACCCGGAGGCACATCGCTCGATCATCGCTTTATGGTTTTCTGCGTAACTTAAGAAGCTTCGGCTTTGTGTAGTATATTTTCCAAACATTGCGTGTTTGTAGGAATTGCATTCCAGCTTCACCTAACGAACGAGTTTTACCTTGAACTTCTGTAAAAATACCGCGTGTTTTCGATGCGACACTTTTGATCCGACGGCACCACTACATCTTTACTCGATGCAACATTCTTCGAATCAGGGGAAGTGATGCGACAACGCTGCGCTCAACTGTATGCATGTGTGCGTGTTATTTTGCTCTACTGTGCGGTAGCTAGTTTTCTCTTTTTCTCTCCAATGTTGAAAACGTGTTTACTGTCGACGAACAAAATTCTATAAGAATGGAAAATAGCAAAACCGACCAGCTCGTGCTTTATGAGAAATAGTTAAATAAATAAACAAATAATTGTTAAGTAAACCACTACGATACTAAACATAATTTGACAAGTACTTTCGTGGTAGCAACCTGTAATCGCCGCTTTCGAGATTGTTTGAAACACACAAACATTAAAGATATCTGAAAAAGTAGAACGGAATATGTAAGTAATAACATATAAGTAAATGCTATAACAAACAGCTTTACTTCATGACTGCGACTACACTCTGTTTTGCTACTCGGTGCTCCACATTCACCTGCCATAACGCAGTCATAAGGCACCTTAGGATATAGGTTACGTAGGTCATTCCAACCACTAATCGCATATGAGTTTGAAAACTTCGCCTTTGATGAATTTTAATTTTAGTTGTGTTTTAGAACATGTAAAATTCGAACTGAGCTAACTTTACGTTTCAAGAGCAGGTACCATGCAAGATCTTCAACAGCGTACGGCGGATTAAAGTAATTTGATCAACTAAAATAAAGCATGCAGGTAGAGGAAGGAGAGCCAACTTAGTGCTATGTTGCAAAAAAGTTCGATAAGCTCATCCACCTTCCCGTATATGTGTGTGGAAGCAAGAGATGAAAACAACACAATTTATAACATTTCATTACCACGACTCCAACCAGGCCGCCCCTGTACACCCAGAAGCCAGTGGAGCGGCCACTTCAGCAGCGAACAATCCGCGCGGTCTTTCACGTTGTTTGCACTCTTTTATCTTGTGTTTATTCTTCCTTTTGGTAGGGGATGGAGGCGTCGTGGCACATCTTTTTTCTTGGCCCGATGCGTACGCGCTTGGTTTCGATTCTTGCGTGTCACGAACGTTGTTTGAGCATGGGCAAACTTGACCAGACGATCTGCGGGGACTAGGAAAACATACGCTTCGAGAGATTTCTTGCAACAGCGCTAACCTGCGATTTAAAAATAAAAGGCAAAAGATATTTGTCTGCATAGTTTATCAAGCCGGTCAACATATTCTCCGAATCGTCAATAGTAATGTTCAAAACGTGACACGAACGCTGCGGGAACGTTTTTATCGTCCTGTATCACAGCTATATAATTAAATGAAAAGGAAGATAATGCAACAGCAGGATAATGGCTTGACCATATATTCATCGATGGACGTGAATGTAAATGTTTTATTATCGTAAAGGTAGTTCTACACAACTTGTAAAACTTACTTATATGACATGGATAACAAATTTCACAACTTGTGAGCAACCAAATGCAACACCTAACGAATAAAGGTGAATATTTACCCAATGACTACGGCCTGTAATGGAACAACCAGTGTGGCAAAAATGTCATTCACAGTGTTTCTGGTACCCGCGACTGCAATGTTGCACTTTTAATCGACACACGGTGTCGGTCGAATTCCTTTCTCTCGCTGACAAACTGGTTCGTCAGTCCATTCACTGCACGGGATAGTCGGGGAGTCGCCTGATAGATAGCCACAGACAGTATGGCATACGCGGCGAAACCCATGCCCGGGTTGTAAGTTTTAATCACAAACGAAATCGCAACCATCTGGCCACTGCTGGCCTAGCTGCTGTTGCAGTTTATCAAGTCCTTTTGAACAGTGCAGCCGGCACGATTTTAAGCACCAATCGTTTTAGGCTTCTTCGGGTGGTTCGCTGCAGGGCACCTGAGCAACTACACACACCCGCATATTCGCCCCACACTGGTGTGGAGCAGTTTAATCGGACCAATGTGGTCCACGCGGTTTGGGTACAGAATATCCAGCAAGAGAACTGCAGCAAATCCCTTCACCCCCTTTCGCTT
Organism: Anopheles moucheti; assembly: GCF_943734755.1. Classification (NCBI taxonomy): domain Eukaryota; kingdom Metazoa; phylum Arthropoda; class Insecta; order Diptera; family Culicidae; genus Anopheles; species Anopheles moucheti. Next base: position 1,833,946 of record NC_069140.1, read on the forward strand.
CGGGGAGGTAGGGCAGTCGGGGCAGTGTGGAAGTAATTGTCGTATCAAGCCGTCATCCGGTAGTAGGATTCCGTGACTTCGTGCCCGTTGATAGACGGTTTGGATGGCAGAAAATCGTTACGAGTAGAATGCCCTCTCCATGGCTATCAGTAGTTTCGCCGTCTAACAGTGCTCCTGGAACAGACTTTTGCGCGCGGCCAGTGAAAGGTAAAATTAGAGTCTTTCTCTACTTCGATCTTGAACACGACGGCCGGTGCGAACAGCAGCAGCAGTGGCAGAGTGAAGAATCGGGGGGCTTTTGGAAGGATCGATTGCAATTGCAGTGTCCAATGCCATCGCCAACACCATCGCCGTAGCTATCGTTGTATCGTCGAGAGGCAATGTTGTGTGTTCCTTGTTCACCAAACCTGACACTTGCTCTTTGGCGCATGACTATGGGATGGCTTGGTCAAATGCCCCGGAAGAAAGGTAACAAGCAGATGAAGCAGCAGATTGCGAGTATGATCACGTTTGCGGGCGTGGTTGGAAAACATGGTTGACCACCTTCAGTTTAGTTGGTCGTTTCGATTCACTATCCGAATTTGTCCAGTCTTTGGGACATAAGCGACAGTAGTATCATATGTACTAAAACGGAGGTTTCCAATATATAGTACAACTGGGTCGAAGAAATCTAATTCTTCGATCCACTTTACAAACATTAAGGCAAGCAAAGAAGAATTTCAAAGAATTAAGTAAAGCACAATTTATGTAGAAAACAACTCATTTGGCTTTATATTCCAATAGTGTTTTATCACATAAAGTTAATTGTTCGAAGCATCCATAAAGCATTTCATAAACAATTGCTTGATAATTTCAAATATATTATCCAATACAACACCACTACGTCTGCGGTACAATGTTACAATAAGCCATAACAGGAACAGGGCACAACAAGAGGAACTGGAGTGCAAGCAGGTTGCAGGCTCCGCAGAACACAAAACCTTGCGCTTTTCACATGTCGATGCGTTGGAGCCACTATCGTAGAATGCAGTTACAGTAAAGACGAAACCGACGCAACCGACTATCCATTTTACGGTTCCCTTGCACAGCCAGCTCGTCCAGCTGGTTGGTGTGTGAAACTACTACGCGGACAAACGCAGACGCACGTACGCTGTATGTGCTTCGCATTATATGTACGTGTGGCCGGCGTTGTATGGTTGATAAATTAATGCTTAGGATGCTAAGGCCAAAATGTTTATACTGTCTGTCACGTATTTTCTTACCAGGGACGGGTCGTACCGGTGCCGGGGGGGAGCTTTGTGGGATAAGCTCGCAGGAGTTCTGGTCCTGGTATTTATTTTGGTTGCGCCGCTTTGCACCTGCTGTACCGTTTCGATCTTGCTGCTTATTGCTTTTGGTTCCAATTCGCTTGTTCAAAGGAGGGCCATTTAACAAAAGACACCCAGAAATGTTCGCGTATAAATAAAAATTACTTATTTTCTATATATTCTAACAATATGTAGTTTAAGTGCTTTTCCCAAATCCCCAAAGTCAAGCAATTCCAAGTAAATTTTTGGAATATTTGACGGATGTAACACAAAATTCCAGATAAAAGCATCAATTTACAGCATTTTTCACGGAATCGATTTTAAGTACTAACCAGCTTATAATTAATATTTGTTACAAATTTAGCAACAACGTGTGACAATTCGTCACGAATAAAAACATTAAAACAAATTTGTCAAACGAAGATTGCATCCTGAAGATATTGCTGTTGCCGGTGTCACTCCTATTGCTGCTGCTGTTATGCAGCAAAGGTTACCGATATGCTTGACGGTACGGGTTTCAGACACGGGTTAAAGAATTTAGCAGTGAAACGCCTTCTCGTGCAATTTACTGCCATCGACTACAATCGCGCATCGAACGCGCATTGATGGTACTGCCAGTTGGGGCATCTTAAGAAGGGTTTGATGGTAGGACTTCTCGCGTTCTAAGGCCGTGGTTTAATGACAGACAGAGGCATCGTCTTGCTGGATCTTCGGTACATTCAAGTAGTTGATGCTAGCGCGACGTACCAGTACGCGCGCGGAAAAAACGTGACTTTCGATCACGAATCGATACTCTCGCCGAGCCCCTCCATTTCACTGACCTTCCGTGTCGGGGTTTATACTTTATCATTATTATTACATATTTTGTACCAGAGCCCGCCAACTTTGCAAGTTGCTGGTGCTGACGGTGACGCGGTGGTTAATCGCGTTTTGCTGCTGTAGAAGCTACCAAGTGAATAAAATTGCAGGCGATGTGAACTTGTCTTCTAAGGCGTTCATTCGTAGCCACACCAACTGGTAGAAAAACACAGATACGTTCTTCTTCTTGATCTGTTCACTGCGGATCGGCTATGTGAAACGACTTGTATAAGAGCAATTCCAGAGCGTCTCCCCGTGCAATGATTTGATACGGCGTACGATCAATCTTCAAACTTCTAAGATCATGTTGACCGTTGGGAAATAGTAAATGAATTTATAACATTATATGACCTTCCCTAGCCAGTTCGTGCCAGTTACGCAATGTAAGGAATTTTTAAGTTTCGAAATTTGTACAGTAAAATAGAATGTCTGCTTAAGAAAGTGGTGGTTGCCGATTTAGCTACCTATTGTTAAATAATAAAATATATCATACGCGCATAAACAATTATTCGTCGAAAGTTTTTCTACAATTCCATTTTCCCAAAATTATTATTAAGCTATGACTCACTGATTTATAACAAAAAGTGGTACACTTTCAGTGTGCGATTTCTTCCCGCTTGAAAAAGATTCTTCCCCGAAACAGAATCCTCCCCCAGATCGGAACACGGCCACTCGTAGTCGTCCGAAAGGCGACGAAAAGCTGTGAACTAGCAATATTTTATGCCACGCCATGACAAGCAAAATATACAAAATTCAATATGAAAATGAACCGCGCGGTTGGACGCAAGTTATGAAATTTCACTCTCAGACCGTGCCCACAGCTAATAGGAGCTCCAGCATGTCATTGGAATGGGTAGCTGCTCTTGGAATGGAAAACCCAAGGAACGGAGAAAAAAAGATGGTGTTCGTGTTCTGATGCTACTTTTCCGGGTGTAACATTTGTTCGACTTAAAGCAAAACATCCATTGTTTATACGCTTTGCTATTTGTCTGTTGCTTATTCGCTTCCGCATCTTGAAGGAAAACCGGTAACCGATGGAAAATGCTTTAAAAAGAAAGTGTCATAATTTAAAATAAAATTTCCTTCCGACCACATTCTGTGCGCGGTGACCGAATGAGCATGGAACGTACTGCCGGACGAGGTCTTAGGGGAAAAATAGAAATATCGGTAAGGGACAGACGGTTCGAGGGAACAACCGGTGTGTGTAATGTAAACAATGATGCTGTAAGAAAATAGTTTAGAGTGTGAGAAGGTGTTAAACAGTCGAATCGGCTGTCGTTGGGTTTCACCGAAATGATTTGAGTATTGTTTACAAAGTCGTCGACGCTGTCCTCGTGTCGTCAATATTAGTTGCTGTTTTTGTGTTCCAAAAATAGGTTTCATTTAATTTATTCTTAACAATCCGAACCAACCGCGTCCGTAAACTATTTATTTTTATTGGTAAATATGACAAATCTTAGCGGGAAATTCAATGCAGCTTATTTGGCTTATGACAAGTCACGACACGACACGATATGTAAATGTTACTATCTTTATAACTGTTTACTACTAAAGGATGGGGTTTAGTAGGCCACCACTTAGTAATTGTAATGTCCAATAATAAGCCAGATAGAGAGATTTTCCTTCTGGCAACGAAGATTCCAGGAAAAAAATAATTTTCCTACTGTCAAAACAATATGTCTTTCCGATTGCATACTTTTCGGCGTTTATGATTATTGGTTTATGATTACACCCGCTAATCACAAGTAAATTAGAACTTCAGCGATATGTTTTTTATGATTGCTCGAGAAGGCTTTCCTGTTCTTGATAGTATGTTATTTAGATAAACTAACGCATACGTAATTAGTCATGTTAGAACTATTTAGTTGTCTGATATATCTAACAAGATAAAGTCCAGTAAGAAAACATCCAAAATTTTTAGCATCCCAAGAATGGCCCGATGGTAATATCCTATTAGAACGTAAAGATTAGAAAATTCTAGTAGGAAATTGACGCCCTTCAAATGTGTCCTCAGTCGTAGGTGAATTGTGTTATTAAGTTAAATGTATTACCATTAACTGACAGCTCAGAATATGTCAAAGCGGACACGGAGTAATTGATTTTAACACTTTTGAGTATTTATGCACTTGTTACACTTCCAGATATGATTGATAACACATATTTACTATTTCATCAATCTGGATTGCGTTGAATTATGTTAACCATCCACTAGATTTTAATGGTCTTGTTCAACGTAATAAGATTTCTCACAGCGCTAGATGAACTCGTCGGCACAACAACCGTGCCAGAATTATTTATCAAATACACGAATTCAATCAACACTCTCGAATGATAAATCACAACGGGCTCGCTGTGCTCCTTCGTCCTGCTAATACGAGCATGAGGGTTGCGACACACCCTCACGGTTTAATCGTTGCGTAACGAAGAAAACCACTTGTTACCTTCAGGATCTGCCTCATTCATCAATCAGGAACCTTCGTCATCCACCGGTATGACATTCGGAGGGAGATGGTGAGATTAGATTTACTGCGACTTCAGGGACGTGTAATCCTTTCGGTAAGCTCCTGTGACAGTGTTACACGAAAATGCAAAACAGGCAATCAAACAAAAGGATGGCCACGGCAACATGCTGTTGACAACAAAACAGCTACTTGAAAAATCGGGAGAATAAGAGCAGTGTAGTGCTCTAATCTTCACGGTGAAAATTTGAGCCTGACGCAACATGTCTACGAACGGTAGTATAAACAAGATCACATTTTATTCAACAGGGCGTCTATGTAAATGATTTGTTAGACCACTTTGACATTGACATATTCAGTATTTGCATTGTCTAGAATAGTAAAAAAAGAACAATTCCATCGGTTTTTAGTATACAATCGTAATACAAGCTCTATTGCTATTTATATATATATTTCTAATAAACTATTCGTTACATCTTATCTGCTCTTTAATCAGTTTTCTATGTTGCACTCTCCAAGCACTTCGAGCACTTCATTGTAGTGTTGCAGAATATAAAAAGCCAGCAATTATCGTAAACAAATAGTTTTCCAACACGCTGTGCAGCTTATTGTTCATCCATCAAGGCGGATCGGATGCCGCATGAAAGTGAACAACAGCTTTTGGGGGTTGTGTTTTTCTTCTCTCTCGCTTCTAGGGCTTTGCATCTCGTAATTCTTTCATTGAGATCAATCTGGTGTGTGTGCGTGTGTTTGAGCCAGTTTAGATAGAGTCGTCTTGAGCGTGCTCTGACCGCTATCCTCTGCGATCGATGATCCGTTCCAGGTTAGATATTTGACGATTTTTTACCCTCTTTCTGTGTAATGCTCAATTATAATGTGAAAATGGGAGGCAACGAAAGTAGAAGGTGCCGTGATTTGTTGTTCATGTGCGCCTCTAACGGTCACGGTCACGTACGTGGGGTTTGGCACCTATTTAAGTGTCAAATTATCGTCCCTCGCCCGTTTCAACAACGGATAACGTCGCCCTTTTTCCGAGCCAAAGGGGTTGGGGAGGTACCGCACTTCAAATATCGAATTAAATTATCAATTTTCGATCAGCCAGACGTTTCGATCGATCGCTTGTTTACTTCACAAGCGATAGTGAAGATGAGCGGATTGCCATTGCGTATGGGTGATACTTATTTCGTAGCACCTCTCTCGCATTATACCGTTCTAAGGCAGTCGCCCTCAAGAGTTCAAGTAGCAGTAATGTGTAAATAATAAGCAAAGCCTGATTTTGTCCTTTTTAGTTGCGATTGCGCTTATCTGATCTATAATTCTGGAAGGGAAAATTTTTTTGCTATAAAATATGTTTCCAATAAAATTAAGAATTTCCAAAAAAAATAAAATAGAAAACGAATAGGAAACACTACATTAATACTATTTGTGATGGATTGTAACAACATAGAAAGAGCTTTAATATATAACCATATTTCAAGAAATGGCACTAAAATACAAAAAGTAGTTGTATGTACAAAATTTAAATGATAAAAAATACCTAGAAATAAACTAATTCGTCGCTTCCTTTTACCATTATTCTTTTCATCCAATCCAAAAACAAGATCGGTTGACGACTGTCGTCGCATTCTCTTCATCTAGAACATCCAATTTTGTCCATTGTATTGTTCACATGAAACATTCTTTTCTCGTGACAGGGCAAGGCTCAGTTGCCTAGCCCTGGCGAGTTGGGCTATTCGTTACCATATAATTACTTTAAATATGACCACATCATTCCAGACACACAGATCACATAGTTTGCTGCCAGGTATAATAAAGGAAGCGCACGGTCCGAAAATCAAACGTCTGGCGACTTTTGAAGGCACGTTTTCTTAAACTCTGTGACTCCTAAGAAAACATCTTTATCGATCTCTCCTTTGAGTTGCCAATCAATTTCATCACCAAACGATCGTTGGAAAAGGGGAACCGGTAGCATAAGCCGTGCTCAGAGATATATAATTATAATTGTGTACGTGTATTGGGGAGTTTCTTGGCAGGTCAAATAGTACAATTGATACTACACGACCTAACAACATACCCGGATTAAAATCTCGACTGCACCGTACCGTCGTACTGTTATTTGGTATGTGTATCTTCAAGCCTCGGGTAACCACAAACTTCATTTTCACACAGGCTTATCGTTTTACAGCTCATATTTCTAATATATTTCATACCAAAAGAAAATACACGCTCAGGATGACACACAGCTGGAGTCATAGATCTAAAGATTTTGCAATCTATTAAATGTAGGGAATTTATAAATAGACCTCGATATTTCTGGTGCTACCAATTTTGTGCAATGGATCGCTAGAATGGAGTACCCATACGTACAGATGAAACGTTTTACACCCGTAAAGTATAGGGCAAAAATAAAACAGAATCACCCTTAGCTTAATTTAAATGAATAGCAAACACACTTTGATTCTGATTACACCAAACCGCGCGCCTCAGGCAGATGCGGATGGCAAAACAAAATATATGACAAAGCAAAATGATGCAAAGTACAGAAATACGGTGTTCGAGCTAAAGATGTGCCCTAATGGAAATTTGTAATTAAAATGTTTTCTCATCGCGTCGATGCAACTAACAGCCCTTCAATTCGATGGGTTTTTTATATTTATGTGTGATTTTATTTCTGCATGCACGCAAAAGTGGCTGACATCATGTTTAAATACAGCACATGTGCATAAATGTCTCAAAGAATCAGTAGTACTGCTCATGACCATATCCAGCTCTATCGAACTTGAGCAAATAAAAAATTTGTAGCTTTTTTGCAAACGTCTGCATTGAAACAAACCGGGGTACATGATCGTTCATTTGTATGACAGTCTATTTATCATTGCGTAATGGTAATATTTTATTCGCTGCATTTTGTATGATTAACTTCTGCAAGAAGATGCAACATGAGCCAGATGAGCTCGTTGCAACAAAATACGTTCGCGGCAACAATCATTCCAATATTTAGACAATCCTTCTTTGCATACCCGGTTAGTTGTTGTTACATTGGAATGCAAAATGTGAAGAACATTATCATCGGTCCCTTTTGTCGTCGATTTACGGTCACCAGTTCCCACCAGCTCTGTTCCGTTTGCTCCGTTTGAAGTAATAGGTATCGCCATCACGACAGACCGATACGATTCAGGCAATTATGGTATTCGTGTGAAAATTGGTCAGATTAAGTTTCTCACCTATTAAGTGTACACGATGTCACAGTTGCAAATCGGCCATCAGCCTGTCAGGCCCGATCGACTGTTAATCTGTCCTGTGTTGTAGGCTGTTGCGAGCACCGTAGCACCGTCAATTCAAATTTCTTCCATCCGTTTCGGTGCAGCATCATATGGTGCCGATGTAACGAACGGCGGGCACAGGCAGGCGAATCGTGCACAGCCAGCAAAATATTGATTTATTGTCAAAGGTCGCTTCATGTTTCCAGCGGCGTACTACACCGACAAGATATTCAGCAACAGCGTTGTACGGAAAGAATCCACTATAAACATTGGTGCAGGCAAACCTTTCTTTAACACATCAAAGCAGTGAACATGTAGCAAAAGTAACTTGTAGCCATTGCACTAAACAAAGATCGCTCTCGATCCTTCGTTTCTTTTCCGTATGTACCGTTTCTTGGAATAGGTGTGTAGGGTATGGAGAAGAGTTATATCTACGAAAATCATTTAAGTACAAATAGATGATTTCAAAAATGCATCCCTGTACCCCTAAAATGGGGAACTAACATTTACACCCTTCGTTGTTCTTGATGACACATGCAAAAGCTACTTAAAATAGAGCTTGTTATCACACTACTACATTAGATGTCGTGTCGGGACGCAATCCCTATCGATGCTACCGATAGGAAATGACCACCAATGTTTCTACAACAATTGTACCACAACTGACACATATTTCTAAATTTAAATATATCATTTTTCTCCCTCCGCTGGGATTTCATCACGCGCAATATCTTTCCATCAATCCCCCCCGGGCGATTCATTCTAATGAAAAAAGACAAACCTTTGATAAGCATGACTACAGCGTTTGTAACGACGCCTTGCGGGAAGTCAAACATCAAACGGAAGTTATGACAATCTAAGCCAAACGAAACGCAGACAATCTTCAGCAAGAAGATAAATGCCGCTGGGTAATAGTCTCTCTGACCCTTCCCGTTCGACTTGTATCAAACATGTTCACGAGACCGATTTTGCGATACTGGCGTACGACAGTACTGTCACTTTCATTTAACACGCCGACGTTTGTCTTTCCCCCAGCGAGAACAGGGCACGACGACCAGGCCGAGAGATGCAAACAATTCGGGTTACCCTAAATGATAAATATGAATAAAATTATACAATTTATATTTACTCTTGCGCGTTCTCACCCTACTGTGAAAATCAATACGATGATGCGTAAGGAAGGCGCGGAAATGTTTAGTCACTAGTGACACAGCTTTATAATGTTCCGCATTGTTCCGCGCGTATTCAATATCTATACGCTTCTCATTCATTCGCGTACCGGTTGAATTGTCCGCCGCTAACGAAAGGCGTCGGTCGCCGGATAAATATCACTGTCAACGCAAAAGAACGCGAGAAAATAAAGAACGGAAAAGGGGGTCACAATTAATTGCTTAACAATGCCTCCGGTGCAGAAGGGGTGCAAAAATACCACCGATGGAAAGCGAACGTTGGAAATGAGCTGTGAGGTTTGTTATCCGAGGCTTAATGCGATTGGTGGCTGTAACAGTTTGAAATACGGTAAACAAATATTCAGCTATTCTTTACGTTAACTTCCTTTCTTTGTCACGTCAAGTGTACTTAAATGCCTCATTTGATCTATTTGTTGGTCGGGATAGTAAACAGTGTTTATCCCGCAAGTCAATTTAAAATCCATCGTTTTGGTGCAAATAGTTGACCTCTGCATTAAGGAAAGAGTTTTATTATACAAACAATAAATTCGTAATCAAGCTTAATCGATAACAATTTGGTGAAACTTCCCTAAAATGAGTGACTTCTGACCATTTTTTATACGTACGTCGCTAGATCTAATCTCGGAAACTGGATATCACGACTCGTCCCTAACAAGGAATTTAACCTATAAGTTCAATAAGTCAGAGGTTAGTTAACTATATTTAACTTCAATCAGCTAGATTCTTATTCTCAGCCAAATTATTATACTAACAAACAGCCTAAGCTTATTTAACTTGGTATAAGAACTCTTATGATGTTGCAGTAATTTACCCCATCAGTAATCTCACATGTTGTTCTAATATAGCTTGTATAACCATACACTCAAGACGTGAGTACCTCGACCAGATTATACTAAATCTTAATGCAAGCCAGACTTGTGTGTGACTATTTCACATTCTGCCTCGTGTAGCAATAGAGAAGCGAGAAAAGAGTAAACAATTTAAAGTTTTGACCGATTTGTCAGTACACTTCCTACACTTGATCACTGGCCGGATAGAAAGCCAGTGCATTATAAACATAGACTATATTTGTTGTGCATCGTGCCATCGTGCTGCAAATGCCCGTACATTCGACGACGCTGGCGACGACTACGGTGACGACTGGCGCGACCGTTTTGGATCGAACGGCAACATGATTCTATCAACAGCCGAGACATGCCGCGAAGCCGAAGGAAGGTGATGACCACCCGCAGGCTATTTTCTTAGTATGAAGTAAGAAAGGAAAACATTCGCCCGACACGTCGTCGCCATCCGCACCGAACCGAAGCCCGAACGGGCTGAAAGTCACGTGAAAACAATAAAACTATTAAAAGAATATCTATAGTATTACAAACATTCTGCTGGCAATGTTTGGCCGAATGTGAACGTTTTATGGCACTGCATTGTGGACAGAAATGTGGACTTTCTCTAATGGAGTTGAGCATGGAATGCGATTTGTTATGCCATTCTTGCATTGAACGTGGTGTTGAAAATGTTATACATTACCACCGTCTGCACTTGTGCATTGCAATTCGTGAAAGGATCGCTGGATGATCCTCAAAGTCGTTATCAAAATTTTCACGATTATGATTTTTCCAATAAATTATTTACTTTTACAAATACAAAGCTAGAAATCAATTGAAACCGGTTCAGTCGGTTCAAGTTGGAAATTAATGACTGAACATTACACCTGAACTGGGCTGGAAACCTCAACTGGATCGTACCCTTATTGCTCAACTGTGTTGTTTTACTAATTAGGCGTCACCAGAAATGTTAACATTTGTTGTTTCTAGCCATGTGACAGTTGACACAAAATACCAAAATTCACACATGCCGCCAACAAAAATTGAAACCAAGATATTTCAATCATACCGTTTTTCGATCAAGAACCGTACCGCAAAGACATAAAGTAATATTTATAACCACCTAGTTAAATCTTACCCTTTTTCCTGTGCTTTAGTTGCTGTCTGGTAGAGTTTCCCAAAACCCCTCCAAGATCTGCCTTTGGGAAATAATTAAGTGACATCGAAATATATCGTCAAATCCAAATTAACACGTCGTTCCTTCGCCGACCACTTACTGCCTGATGGTGCCGGGTCGTGGGCGACAAGGTTCCTCAATTCATATTTTTCCTGTCAAGTCACTCGTGCAACCGCGAGGCGCGAGAAACGATAAAACGAACGCGACGATTAAGATCGCTACTGTGGACAAATATGTCAAACGTTCCATCTGCATATGCGGTGTCAATTCGAAATCTGTCAGAATTCGATCGTCGGTCTTTACGAACATTTTCCTTTCATTCTTTCGATTCTTTGCATTTATTCCAGTTCTATATGCGAGGTATTCGTTACGAGACCGTGTTTTATAAATGTTTGTGCACAACTTCTTTACTCCTGGCATTTTTAAACCAACTGGTTGTAGAGACGGATGTCGTACAACAAATTTTAGTGTATTGAAATTGCAAGGGTGCGTTCGACAAAGAACGAAATCAATAAGCGGCATTCCACTGCACACAGCCCCCAATGTCATTCGGTATCAACGGATGCGAGGGAATATGTTCTCCCTCGCGTATCATAAACGAGCAACTGGTTTTGCGTCCTCGGATAATAGATAAACGATACGGTAACGTTCGAGTCCACATCGGAGTTGTTTTTTTTTTTGGTTTTGGACTGGTAGCAAATGTTTCTAGCCCGGAACCTCATGCTACCACCATTTGAGGTTGCTGCAACCATCAGTAAAGCATACTTTTTGCAACTTCCCAGGCACGTGTGTGTGTGGCGCTGGCGTTTTTTTTCTAGTCTGCTTGTACGCAGTAGGTAAGATAGCCTGGTACAACGCCGTACAGCGATCAGATCAATTGTGAAGCAATTACGATTCGCTGGGAGTAGCGGAAAAAGGGGGAAAGTAATTGTATTTATGCGTGTTAAGTCTCTCGTAAAAATCATACGCCAATAATATGCAATAATAATCATAAATACACAAAACCAACGCCTCCACGTACCCGTTCTTCCGGTACGGTAGGGCGGAATTGGAGTTGTTTTTTTGTTGTAGGTTGCGCCCGCGATACCTTACCATACGGCGGCTACGCTCTTGCTTTGTTTGGACGGCTAGGCCTTTTGCTCTAATAACCCGCATGATCCTTGGGGACCGATATTTCCCCGGTTATTATGAAGGTATTATGAAGCGTGATGCTCCACTTAAATCTCGAATATTGACATGCACCAGGTACCCAGATCAGATTTTGCTTTTAAAACAATACAGAATCTTGCAATATCAAAGATTGCAGAGGAGCAAAGGGCAACCTTTGCGTACCCTTACTGTAGGTCCGTTTGATTCTTTTCCAATTCAGCCCAAAAAAATTGCTTTCTCTCCCGTCTGAAAAATAATTTCTCAACTGTTATTATAAAACAGTGAGGACAGACAGATAGCACCGGGACATACGACAGAACCAAAAGAGGCCCATAAATTAGTGCGTCCGTATGAAACGGTCCGGTCCGTTTGAAGTTCCCGTTTGTTTTTTTTTTTTTCGTCCGCTATCTTCTGTCGCGCGGTTGCTAATCTGTTTTGTAATGCCATGACTTGTTCACTGGTTCGTTCGACGACACCACCCGTTCAGGCGATCCTTTCGAATTTGCTTCCGTACGCTCCGCTGCTAATGTTGCGCTTGGGACCCTGGGACCGGTTCCAGCGAGCCACGGGTTAATTTACTGTTTTCCCCCCGATTCGTCTACTTCAAATGCATCGGAACGTAACAACATACCCGGGGATAACGACGATGCAAGTGACGGTAAAGATGGTACCACCGTACGCGGTGTGGATAGGTTGCACCGAAACGCCCCGGTACGCGGTACTCTCGATCAAGCGAGCGCAAGCGAAACTAAATCTCCTCACATAAAGCAGCAGTCGTACGAAAGAAGTGCTAAGATCAAGCCGTTTTTCTTATCAAATTATTTTAATGCAGAAACTATGTTCCTCATTTGGACGCGCGAGGTGTTCATCTGATAAACAAACGGTCCGGGACCGGGCGAACCTCTCCGGCCCCGGATGAGTATGAGGCAAATTTTCCATCCCTGCGCAACATGTTCCGTGCACGATCAATTCCCAACCGGACCAGACCAACAGACGACATGGTCAACGCGCCAACCGACAGCTTTAACCTCGCATATTCCGTAGCGGCACCGGGAACTAGAAGGGCACCAGCCTGAGAACAGGCGACCACGATTAAGCGCAACAATGATTTGTAGTAAGGACAAAATTGATAAGCCGTGCCAAATGCAACACTTCGCTCGTACCATTGCCATTTTGCGCGCACAGTTCTTTATTGAACTACTTGCAGCGGAATTTGTGCTGCGTAAATTGTGTGTGTGTGTGTTTGTGGTTTTTTTTTGTGTAATTTGCCACTAAAAGTTTGTAATTGGGAGCATCAACGTTGCTTTCCGATTTCCCAATCATCCACAACATGATTTAAACAAAGCCACTCTTTTCAAGGTAATAATAGTAAGAGATATGTTCTATAACACTAACAGATCCAACTTCATATTACAATATCTCAAACACAACGTCCAAAAGCGATAAAAAACCAGCAAGAGATATTTCCTATGGAATCAGAAGAAGTAAAAAAAATCCAACTTATCCACAGCATAAACGGCTCAGAATCAAGTGCTGCACCGCTGTACTTTTCCAGATGCAGCATTCAGTGACATTCTTTTATTCGTTTAATGCTCTTTTTACACCTCCTTTTTTGTCGACTGCACGAATCGCGCTCACGTTACGTCTCGTGCCAGCGCTGCGTGTCAGCTAGTCGATCGCATAAAATCGCATCGGTTACAGTGTGGCGTGGCAGGCAAAGTACGAACGGGGCAGACAAAAGGGACCATAACAATAACACCAAAAGATTATCGAACCTTTTGACGGATTTGAGAGCCATATGTCTCTTGTAAACACCAGCCAGATCGTGGGCCCTGTGTGCCCTGTGGGTTGGCATTTCCAGTAGCGAAGTGTACGGTGCCCCGTGTACACACGCAGACATCTCAGACAGGCGTCGCGTCGAATCGCGAGGACGTAACTTTACGCGCAACAGAAAATATCGAAAACAGATGATGAAGTTATTAATACTTTTGTTTATCTTTGCCTCTCTCCGATGGCCCTGTCCCGGTCGGCACCTGCCGGTACTGCCGGTTGTCTGGATGCTATCTGGCCCCGCATGCTAGAAGCACCTTTCGGCTGCGTCGCACACACAGAGGCATGTGTGTTCTCTTTGTGTTTTTTGTCAGCTTTTTCTAACCCTGACTTGATGGCATAAATCCCGGAATGGAAGGCATTCTGAGGAACATTTAAAATGTATGACCGTACGTACTACCCAGCGTAATGCTATTTTTAGTTTAAGTATTATTGCTGTTGCCAAAAACCGTTTTTTTTATAGAGCACAAAGCAAATTGAGCACAAAAATTCAAATTTAATCTCTAATAAAGGTACACGACACCATACAAATCCCCACCAAGCGTTATAACACGCAGGAAGAGTCTGCAGCATTTTGTTCTACAACCGTTCTCAAATTCATATCATTCCAACAGTGTAACACAATCCTTTGGCGGCCGTAGCGGCAAGATTGACATCGATGAATAATCCAGAGACACGCACATTGCAAAAGGTGATTGACATAAAGCCATCCCATGCTTAAAATGTGACACAATTCTTCACTTGCAGAAGTGGACTCGTTTTCTATCGGAACCTGAGACGACAGCGTTACCACACTTGACTGGATCAAGACACATTCAGCGTGTGAAGAAGGAATACTTTTACCCGACAATAACCAGATCCGGAAGCTACCGAGCTGTTCCGCGTACTGTCACCGATAAATGTGAGAAGACTGTGAAGAACTCGAGAGCCGTATCAATGACAATATCGATAGAGAACGGGGAACATCTACAGGATGTAAAGAGCACAGAGTCCAAAACTGCAGCAAGTGAATGAGTAACTTGAGCAATTCATCGATTAATATTACTTAACGTACAATTTCTTCTTTTGTTCACCTACAGTGACCTACAAGACACCTCCCAAATCTTACCTCATCTCAATCTCATTTCTTACACTGACCAATCCCGTAATGTTCTCAAAAAGGATCAAATATGAATTAAAAAATAATAGAAAAAATCTGCTCATCCGCAACAAAGCTTTGCGGTTTATAATGAATCTCATCACTCATTTTAACCCTCAGTTTGGGGGTGGTACAAGAAGAAAAAAAGGCCAGATCGAAATATCTTCTCATTACATGCGGTGTCTCAACGCAATGCAAACGGAACCGAATTTTCTTCAAAAACTAATGGATACAAAAGGCGACGGTTTTCCATCGTAGATAGGAATTAATTAAGGATAAATTAACATAATCGCCTCCATTAGAAGTGGCAATTTGTCTTCGGGAAAGGTTTTTTTTTCTTTCCTCCTGATGGCTCTAGACCAGATTATTGTGTACATTAGGTTGTTTCTTTTTTTGCCTTCTTCTTGTGGGCCGCGTAATACGCGTAACGGTGAGGGATGTTGAAACATTAATTGTTGTATCATTAAATGATTTCACAGCACAGTTGTCACAGTGAAACATTGCAAACGCCTGTAATTAGAGATGACCAGAAGCAATTCCCAAACTTTATTGGGTAGTGCGTCAAACTCTGTTCTGGAATATTGAGGATAATTTTTCAGAACCACTTTTCTTCATCACTCCACTAACACTAAAGGGAACCATTATAAATGGCACCAAAACGGATCACTCTTTAACTCGTTTACCTTTTGTTGCTAAAGCAGTTGCCGTCCAATCAATCTTCACACAATCGCACCAAATATCTCGTGTCTGCCCCTGACTGCCCGTGCCCGTAAACGGTGGTCACTCAAGTTGTCCTTTCTAATCGATTTCATTTCGAAAGCAGCCTGTATCGCACCGATAGGGGTGAGGTGACAAACTTCCCATTTATCACTCGTTCAGGAACGTTTGACACCCTCGACAATTAAAAGAGTATTTATGTTCCAGCGCGCACTCCCTTCTCACTAGAAAAAAAGGCGAGGAAATCACTTTCACGTGACGTAAATACAGAATGCAGCATTTGCCAAAAGTGGTCCCACTTCCGTGTGATAACGTTGATCCTTGACACATTCCACTTTGCTTCTTCGCTCATTTCGGCTCACGGTGATAGACAGATAATTATTTTGCTTGCCGGGAAGTGTTCGTTTCTTAATGGCAATCTTTTCCTTGATTTCCACTGAAATGTCAGCCATACTGTCCACTTCGAGCGGATGGAGTAAAACTAATGAACAATTCGCACCAACCGAGCATTCAATATCAGCAGGCGTTTTTGTTGTACTCCTTTAACGCTAAGGACGTGCTTGCAATGTATTGATTAGGTTTACCAAAAGAAATCGTGTCTTAAGAGAGTTGGATACAATTAAATTCAACCCGTATAGTGTACTACACAACTTGGGTTGGAATTCTTTTCTCCACGGTCACGGAAATAAATTCAAGGAGCAAATTTTATTTTCTATTTAACAACGCTTTGCTTCTTGTGTTTTTATATTCTTTGGCAAGAAATCAATTTGAGATTTGTTTCCCCATTTTAAAATCACTTGTAGATTTTTATTATGTATTATTTTTGTAAGATCGTTTCTTCATTTATTTTTAATAATTCAATCTCCAAACTGTTACAAAATATGATCACCCATTATGAGTAAACAAAGGGCGATGTGCTTAAGAACTATTCATTCCAATATGGTCGAATCAATATTAGCTTAGAGACAAAATGAACAAAACTAGTTTAAAAATAAAATGTTGTAAGAATAGGATTATCACAATATTTGTCCTACCATTAGCTATAATAGCACACCATCGTACACAAGCAGCATCCAAAATTACCCAACAGAAGGAAGAAAAAACGTAATTAGACTAGGGAAGGAGTGACTACATAATTTTGGAGAATTTAATTTTATTCAATTACAATTTTAATATTTCTGACCCCCGGATGGTAAATATGATACCCACCGTACGCAAAGCTACCTTGTAACGAGGCGGAAAAGAATATCCAAAATAGGGTGAATTAGCACTCTGTCAGCGGGTGGGATCCTTTACCCTTGCCATCTAGAAGTGATCAAAATGTCTCTTAGGTTAGTTGCAGGAGAAGAAAAAAACACACGCTCACAACAAGAGATATGCAAATGCGTATTCGGAATATTGTCCCGGTGGGAATATTGCCGGAACATCACTATCCGCCTGTGAGACGTCATTGTCTTCGCCGATGGGCAAGCTGTAAAGGGAGTGAGTGAGAGTGAAAAAAAGCAACCAAGTTGGTTTTACGATTATGAAAGTTTTATGCTGCAATGAATGCAATGTCCACCAAGAAAGGATACAGCGAAGCACTTTTTGTGCGTTTCATCGTGGAGATGATTTACTGCTAAGTAAAGGATAGGGTTGAGTGTCGTCAGAGAGTAAAAGCGAGGCTAAAGGCTTAAACAAAGTAAAAGATAATGTTTATCGTTGACAGCTGGTAGTTTTTTTTTTCTCCCTTAAAGTAAGAATCATTAGAAACCTTTTTAATTCAAAACTTTTAGACGAGCGTCTTTACTTTTATCCTAATGCATTTCTTAAATGGTGTAAAAAATGGCTTACATTAGTTTAATGTTTTGAAATTGCACACACAACTCATTTTCCTACCGAACAGAAACTCACAGAAAATTCACAGAACGGAACTAACCAGCGTGAGATATTATTTCAAAAATAAACATTACGACAAACGACAAACCTGCTCTGTAAAGAGTATTACATTCCACGTTGTTCACTTACTCGGAAAAGTGTCCCCGAACGTGACCAACATACTGAATCGTTGCGTGTTTTTCGTACTCTTTTAATATTTTAAACATTCGAAAGTACACCAACCCCTACATCCGTCTATTCAAGTCCCACGGGAACATGAATCCCTCCTCGTGTCCGCATGACCCTTGGCAGTAGGCATACTCCCAAATTCAGGTCATTCTTGTCATATATGTTACCCGGTGGTACCCGGCTCATTGGAAAACTCGGACACAAGCACACCCGAACTTTTCTCAACTTGAACCCACAACTGCTTCCTCTGCTAACAAACAATTTGAAAATTTATGGTGCCACTCGTGTGAGTGCCCTTCGGAATTGAAAAAAGATCCGATTGGCGTCATCGTTTAAAATTTATGGCCAATAAATTGATTCCTGTTTACGCCGATTCGTAAGTGATCCCGAATCTCTGGAGTAATCTCAGACTGTCACCCGGCGGGAGCGGATCGATTAGGAACCACGTCGCAAAGGTATCCGGTCGAAACATCGAACACCGGCAAACGTGACTGGAAGTTTGGCGTTGTGCGGCGTTGTACAATAATTCATTTAGTCAACCCGGAACAGATAGCTCCACCATTCCAGTCACCTGAAATGGTTGAAACAAAACCAACAAACCCGTAATGGTTTATTCGTGTACTTCTGCGAAAACGTCCACCTCCGGCGTTAAAAGGTGCCGGATAATTTATGCTTAATATTAAATGTCACACTTCATGGCCTATGGTCTAATTTATTTCTAATTAAAGACATTTTCCCATTTAAAACATCGCTTTCTTAATGTTCTTTTATTCGCATTCGTCCACACCCACGCATTTGTTCCGGCTCCTTAATGGAACCATCATTACGCGATGGCCTAGAGAGAAGCTGCCGTACTATTCTGCCTCACTGCCGGAAATTCCGCGCCGCATAAATAAGATTGTTGCGGAAAGTACAAAACTGAACATTGTAAAGATATCGTCGGATATGGCGCCAGGATCAGCATCCAGCATCAAGCAAATTGCAAAAAAAAATCCGCAACCAGCAAACGGAGAGTAACACACTGGCAAAGGCATTTCCGTTTTTTTCTTCTTCGAACCATCACAAACTGTCGGGCTTTTCGCACATTATAAAACACTTCTGCCAAAAACCCCCTCGAAGGCAGTTTTGCGGGAAAATTTCCTCCTTGTAATATGTCCTCGGATACTTCAAATGGGGGAAAGTATAGCCGGATGCGCCGAGTAGCGAGTGTGCTCGAGAGGGTCGAATCTGCACCCATATTATTTTGCATTGATGGATGGGCACACTGTTCCATGCGCATATTTGTAACCCTCCCCCTTCAAGAAACTCGGATGGGATGCGAATTTGCGAATTTATGCAAAATGTTTGACAACCAGGAGCGTGTAGCTCCAGCAGCGTGTTTTGAAGATGAAAAGTAGCATGCTGCGAGCGAGGGCAAAATGGTGCTAGAAAACTGTTGAATTTCTACTGAGCCCGTTCGAAACCCAAAGTAACGTGTTTGAGGTGACAGCCTCACGACATTCTAGGCATTGCGAAACAAGGTTGAGAGCATATTTTTGGTATGGATCATCAATTGTAATCCTTTTAGTGTTTTTCATGACTTTAAAAGTTTTAAATCGTAATCGACTGGTGAAAAAGTTGCCAATATTTTGAACATATTTTACCGTCTTTCTAACAGTATTTTTAAGAATCTTACAATATTTTGACTTCAGAACGGTCTTTGAGACTATGGTGTATTTATCTCGAGACTTGGACTTTGAAAGACCTTTCGCAACAAGACCTGACATATTCATAACAAGAGTTATAAATCATTATATAGTTCGTTCGTTAGACGTTTGTATTATTATCAATATTCAATAATATAGCTCTTTCATTCCTCTAAAAAGACTTCAAACATTCCCGAAATCTTCCGAACTATCGAGAATTGGTTGTTGCGTTCCCCCACAAAGAAAGAAAAAGTTGTTTCGTGTCTCGTGAAGTTGTGTTCGAAATTTCTAATTGACCGTAAACAATCACTTCCTCAGGGAACGGGAACGATTTCCTGAGACGTTCCTGTTGGCAGAACAACACCGGAAAAGGTATAAAGTAAATCAAAATTTAGGTTAACCAAAATTTTGCTCCCGTCCAGTGGTGTAACCTCCGCCGCTGCCACAATCGCATCTGTAAACGTTTCCGGCAACAGTCCCAAAGTCGTCTCCGTCGCTTTTCGGCAAAAAGGTATTTGTAGAAGACGATGTGGTTTAGACATAAAGTGGGTTTTGGGCAAGAAGAATCAGCTCATTTTCAACCATAAGTCATCTGGTCGTTCTGGTACTTTCGTCCTGTTTGGCTCGGTTCACTGCCCATGCCCGAGGATCTCACATGTGCACTGCCGGAAGGCCTCTCTATGGTTCTGCAGATGTCCGGACGGTTAGATATATCAGCATCAGCATGGTCCATCCTTTTGGTCAGGCAAACAGTTCCCAATGGTCCCATAAAAGACATAAATGCTTATTGGTTCCAGTCACTTGCGCCACCCTGAAAATGGGACTATTCGTTGCGGTCCTTCGAAAAGTTCCATTCGGACGCTGGTGTGAAGTGCCCGATCTACATCTCAGCAACGGAGATAAAGGGTTGAATGCATAAATCAACCTTTAACGGAGCTGATTAAAAAAATAGAAAAGGAAAAACAATACAAATTACCCGGCTAACTGTTACCAGTGTTCCGACACTGGGTTCTGTGTCCCACATTTTCGGGATACAACGTTTTAACCTGCACCAAAAAAAAAGCGCCAATCAATGTCCAATTATCATCGTTAACGAACGACGCTGACAATCACCAGACGACTCGTACTCGTGTAAGGAAAATAATCCGTCACTTAAACGATTTAATCTTTCGGAAATCTTCTTTTCCTTCTCAAATCAAGCAAGTATTTTAAACACAATAAACAACACTTCCGTCGCTTGCAGAGAAGCCAGAAAATCTCCAAAGTTACACACACACACCCACCCACAAATGGCCAGCGGCAAATTAGCTGTTGATCTTTTTTCTCTCTGCACCACAGGTTCTAGGATTCCGCAACATTGCTTCCTGGATATGTTTGACGGGGTCGGTGTCTTTATTTGGCCTGTTTCGTCTTTGACCCAATCTACGTCATTCGTCACTCAGTATGGGAAATGCGGCTTTTTTTCCAGCTCCTCATCCTGTTGGCATCCTTTTGAACACTCAACACAATCTACAAGTCGTATCGTCTCCCCCGAACGGAGGCTAAACGTCTCCCCTGTGTTTATTTACCTTACAGATCTTTTTTTGCTACTTATCAAAAGGGCAGGAATGGAATGGTGTATTTTTTCTTCATTTTCTTGCAGCTCAACCACCCATGATTTGGTTTATTTTCCCTTTTCACCAGCAGATTCCTGGGGTGCCACTTTGCTAATCATGTAATTCTTATCCTTGCTGCAAGGGTGCGAGCTGTTTTTTTATTGTTGTTACAGTTCTTGATCTTTTGCTTTGCCTGGCGCTGCGTTCAACATTATTGCTGCTGAGCATTGTGTGACTACGAACGTATGATAAACCAATCAAATGCTCCTGTTACCACATCTCGTATCTACCAAGCAATGTTAACAAGCGCAAGTATTGGACGAACTCGTAGCGAGTTAAGTACATCATTTCAATGTACCAACCGGGAGCAAAAGTGTCGGTGGTCTGTACGTTAAGTGGCGGCATTTTACTTGACTGGCACAGGTTCCGGATACACGGATGATTTAATATTGTTCTAAACAAACTTTTATCTTACAACAATATGATTAGTACAGACCAGGCCCGCTCGTGCGAAACGTGTTCAGCAGTGAAAAAGTTTCACTCAAGCAGAACAGTCTGTTCCCAGTCGGTTCACCGGCACATGAAACAACACCCCCCGTTAATTCAATTAAGAATGTCTTATTAAAAACATATTCCTGAGTAAGCTGTTGCTCATCGCGTTAGTAGCCTTCCAGGAAATAAAAAATTGAACCGGTAAACACATAACACACCAGACACAAAACCGTCATCATTTTCAGCTGCTACATGCAGATGTGCTTGCGGTTAAATCTACGACCAAAAGGACGATTCAGTGAGCCCTCCCAGTTGTAGAAGGTGTGTATGTATATATTCAGGCCCAACGACCTCCGCGCTCCACCGAAGCTAGAGCGAAAGATCAAACGCACAAGTATCTTCCGACAAGAAAAACGAAAGAAAATGATGCACGGAAGAAATTCTAAGTAAAAGCTTCGGCTTTTTTCTACACTCAACGAACAGTTTATGATTGCGCCACAGTTTGCGAACGCTGTATAGTTCAATACACAGCCATATGATGCCAAAGATTTGCAACTTGGTACAGGCTGTAGTTCGAAAAGACTAATTTCGTCGAGTGTCTTTCTAATTTACATTTGCCTTAATCGACAAAGCAAACAAGCCGCGTTTGGTGGGGTACTCGTTCAACAGGCAGAAGTAATCTGCAGGCATAAATATTTAAACAAACGCGCTTAAGGTTGCATCATTGAAAACCATACAGACATTCTGACGGTGCGCCATACTTGCTCGGTTCCGGCCTCGGGCAAGTTGCTCTTTGCAAGCTTATTAAAGGAAATTTACACAATTTCTACAGTAACAAACGAAGTCTTTTATGTTGGAGACAATTTTCGCCCGAGGCTTCTCAGGTTGCCAGCCCTAGCTAAGTTGCAGCAACGACTTCTCATCTTCTTGGTCAATTTTAGATATAACTTAAGGGACAGATACCACAGGAGCGAGATTTGCTAATCTTCGGCAGACAGAGCTTCTCAGTGATTTGCCTAAAGAAACTACTGTTGTAAAATCCTGCATTGAACCTGAATTTCCGATGGTAAATGGGAAGCCGTAAGGATTTCTTCGATTTCTTTCTTGGTGGCTATATGTTACGGTAAGGTTTTCGATTTGCCATGGATTCTATGTTTTGGCAGCGTGTAGTGAGTGCCTTTACGATTTAAAACTCGCCGATAGTGGGGAACCGTTGATAAGCTGTCTTGGCTCGACTGGTTTTCGTTCTGTACTCGGGTTCGATTTGGATTGAGCACGAAATGTTCTTCGTTATCAAAAGGACCGTTCAAAAGAGCGTCGTGCAGGACATAATTCCACGGATCGTTTTTGAGAATCCTACAGATGCCAAACTCGTTGATTACCTGCTCGACCCATTTTTTAACGAGCAAAGGTTTATACACGCGATTATTCTTCAAGAAAACGTATGACAATAGTTCGTTGGGAGTGCATCCTGGAAGCAAAGGAATTATGTTATTCACACTGTAGTTCGAAACCGACAATACCAAATCCATACCACTTCCGTCCACAGTATGGTAAAATTGCAGACCCTTAAGAACATGACGGTATATTTTTGCAGGAGCTGCTTCTTCAGACATTTTGAACGCTTTTCTTCGCTAGTTCAGTATGTCAATGCTTGCCTCGATTCAATGTCCAAAACTCTTGTTCAACACGAAACCAACTTAACCAAATTTATCGAAAGCTACTTGGATATTGCTCTTGTTCATTTATCCCATGAAACAACTGACGCCTTTGTTGAGGTACAACCTGCTCAAGGTGTGATTTATTGCTGCAGTATATTATACTGATAGTTTCTCTAGTAACGCTGAGTGCAACCAACTCTCATGGCATGTCTGCAACATTTACTCATGATCGTTCAGTGACGCGTAGTAGATACAGTATCTAGAATTTGTATCCAACTGCAAAAGGTATTCTCGGTACATTACGTCCGTGATGTTTTTAAACGGACCCGGTGTGATTGATACGAATCTATTTTCCAAACATCCACCGTAGCCTTTGGAACGTCATCTGAGTGTAAGTAAAACGGTAACCCGTGTCTCCTACACAAAGCCTTTCACTCAGCGATTAATTCAGCTGGAAAACTACGGAACAGTCAAAACACTACGGTTCCCTTCTCAACACGCATTACCACAGCAGCAGCTTCGCTATTTCCAATGTGATATTTGCAGTCTACTCAAACATCCTGCCCTGTCTCACTATGGTTGTGACTTTCATCGGAAATCACTTCCGGCACTCCACGACCGCTTGCTCATGCTCCGTTCAATGGAACGGTTTTGCTGTGTCCCTATCTGTCGGCGTTGTCGTCAATGTTTGTGATGTGTTTAATGTGTGATTGACAGGTAATTAAATGTGCTTTCCTTTTTCTTACGATTGATAAACCCAAAACGGTGGTGCCGGTCCTGTTAACACTCCTTCCTTGCGTTCTTGTGGCACTGCTGATAAACCTGGGGCAAACCTAGACCGGTATAAAACTGCTAGCGTCATTGTGCAAACGTATCTCACGCACTGACCAATGCAGTAACGATGATTGTTGGCGTGACGTTCACATACCCACTAAAACGGGGAAAATCATTTTCATTATCGTCCTTTTACAAAGAACTTTAATAAATGTGCATCGGTAACGCACAATACATACAATCTTTCGATCGTGGCATTGTGTTTAGCAAAGGGAGCTTATTAATTGATATTAATGTGAGTGTTGTAAAATGCATTATAATTCTTACCTATCACGTTATCTTCTGAGGACACTGTCAAGCCCATATATTGTTTTTCAACAATTTAATTCAAATCAAAATGACATTCAGAACCTTCTATTATTGATAGATCCCGTACACTTATCTGATTTAGTACTGTTAGAATTGAATTACTTGAAGTAATGACTGAACCATGTGTATCGATACTATTATCATCTTGTTTCCATACCTTTTTTTCTGACTCCAGCAAAACCATATGAGCTTTCTTATGATGTTCTTCAGTTCATCCTTTGTATCTTTGCACTGTGACGATAATTGTCGCTTCTTACTGTCCTCGTTTTAGTCCTACTCACAAAGAATGTCCATAAGGTGTAAGGTTGCAGATATTCAGCTGACATTGTTTTACTTAATAGCGCGCGTTTGCGTCGAGAGTTCATTCTTCGTGCAGAATTGTGACGTTTATTCTACAAATTAACATCTTTTGTCTGCGTTCAGAACGGTTTACGTTATGGCAATTTTATGTAAGTGAAAACATATCACTTAACGAAAGAGATCAGATAAACGGTGAATATCCAGCAAGATGCACACGGTAACACATTTGAATTTCAATTATCATGCTAACAAAACCAACTCAACCAAAGTAAACATCTGGACAGCGACAACTATGAAGCAAATAAGCGGCAATTAACACTGTCTTATTACCATATTGTATAAAATAGAGTACTAACGTTGAGCGAACCAGTGAAGAGACAAAACAGCTCCTTGTGCTTTTAGTCACATTTAGCAATTGGATTTGTCTAAATAGAATGTCGTTAGAGAAATATTTTAAAAAAATACATATTCGGTTCAATTTAAACACTGTGTATCTCTGACGAAATCTTCGGACGGGAGAAAAAACCTCTCAAGAATTATTTAATTACATCTGTGTGGAAGGACGTGAGTTGTAAAATAATCCTAATATTACCTAATGTTGTCTGAATGTTAGAATTATTGGCTTCAGAAAGCTATGTGGCCAGCTATTGTGAGTAATTTAATTTCACAGATGGCTCTAGGTGTAGCAGGTTTAGACCGACACCGACAGTAGAACCAAATAAAATGTGAACGTGTTGGAGTAATTTTTGTTTCTACATTGTCTCATTTTGAAGCTACGCAGACGGGAATGTGGTAATTTAAAGAGACAACGCTCACCAACAATTCTGTTTGTCATCGCCCTTGTTGTACGTTTCGCAACAATGGTCGTGTGTATGAAAAATGACTAACACAGATCCATAACAGTGAGTTCTCTTCCACCAAAGAAGATAAATGATTGTTTACAAAAATGTTTAATTAAAGAATCCCTCCGTTTCGGTTTGACGATGTCGCGGTCGAAGTTTTGAATAAAACGACAAATGAAGTGACAAAAAGTTTTCTACGCCAAGTCCAATGTCATAACAGTAGCGCTATTAACTAAGTTGTATGTTTGTTTTTTGTCAGAATGGACAGATTTCTGAATGACCATAAGTCCTGCAATCATTTCATAAGAAAATGTGTATTAACAACTGAGTAAGAAAATTCTGTCCGGTATGAAGTAATTACAAGTTGGAAGAATGAACACATCGATTACAAACATTTTGTTGTTGGCATGAATACGACATACCTCATAACGGATTCAAATTGGATTTGTTGAGATTAAACATAAATAATAAACCCGTCTACCACCATCAGGTCTTACGATTCTCTGGAGCATTCTATCAATCATACATCGTTGGCGCTGCAGTGTGTTACATGCGTCGTCTACGAAGCGTCCTCTTCGGAACAGGCAGCACGAGAGCGAACAGAGAATGATATCTACAGTGAACGACGTTTTGCATGGAACTATGCTCCAAGTTCCGAGTAAAATCAAATTGATTTTATTTAATTTCGCCAAACACATTATTGCATGGTTTTGCTATTTATTTACCCACTGGTAACTGTCCGTTACTCTCCATTACCGGTCCAACAGGCAACATTGTCCAAACATAAAATTAATCATTTTGTTATGAAAACATTATTTAACTGGGAAGCGTTGAATGAAGAATGCCATCGAGGACGATTTTTACAACTTTCCTCCACTTCCAACCTTGCCGTTAACAGGTTAAACGTGAACCTTTAATCTTGTCGAATTTTCTTCGTCCAGCATTTGAAACGGCATCAGGCTTAGATCAAAGAAAAAATTCATTACGAAAATAACTTTGGGTCCGCGGAACCACATCCTGCGAGTACAAAAGTGGCTTCCCAAAAGTCATCAAACCATAAAAAAGGCATGCGCCAACAGAGGAGGCATTAGAGAAGCAGAAAAAAAAACTGAAAATGAGATGAGAAAGAGCTGTATCGTTTTTTTTGTGCATTTTTTGAGAAATCCTCGGATTTTCCTTTTGCTTTTGCACAGAGAAAACCTTTTTGGCCCGTTTCGTAGCATTAGATTTGATTCCGTTTGCCACTCATTTCATCACTTGCCGTATCAGCACCCGTGGATAGTGCCCGTAAAACTAGAATCTTACTGCACAAACCACAGTCCTGTTGCGCTAAGTTCCATTCAAGTTGTCCGAAGGCTGGACGGAGTTTGAAGCAGAGGGAGAAAAAGACATGGACATGGTTTGGTTGAAATGATGAACAAACATTTGCATGCCACACCGACCCCAAACGTCATGGACGAATGTCAACCCTAATTTTAAGTGTAATCTTGTTTACAGAAGGTTCCGTTTTGCGAATCGCCAGCGGGCGAACGGATTCAATTTGTAAACTGTAACAGTTTAGTCGATTTCCGGCCAAACGGGACGGGACGGGACAACATCTTCCCTCCTACCCCATTCTTGCCGTCTAGCGGTATGTTTTTCCGCTACATAATTGATTTAAATCTTGATCCTGGGCTAAAGCGCTACTGGTTCCGCCGCTGAATCATGTTTTGAAATAAATCATCCGCAGCCTCCTGGACCCGACGTCATCTGGAACGGAGTGAGTCCCCTCCGTGAGGGTGACGGCACAGCGGCAGACAAATTACCGCCGAAACCAGGGGTGGGGATTGGGCCAATCTAGGGGTAGTTTTGAATAATTTAAATTAAATTCCACAGGCGATCATAGCGTCTCAAAACAAAACAACGTGTAGAGCAACGTGAAAGCGACTAGTTGGCATCGGTGGACAACTTGAAAGGAATCGCCCACAAAGAGGCTGAAGGACAGACCGAACAAACAACAACAAACGCAAAGAAAAAAGCATAATACGCTAGAATGCATTATTTATTCTCGTTAAATGGTATCTTTTCAAAGCATTCCTTAAACGTTATCAACTATTCCAAGACGGTATGGGCATTCAAAATGTTTCACTGTCTTTCTTAATAAAAGTGTCACAGATTACAACCCATTCCCGCAAACCTCAAACCCGGGAGACACATTGGTCTGTGTGAATTTGCACTCTTGCCATTCAGAGGCAGACACTGAAGACAATCTGATGAATCTTTTATCTGAACTTCAGATACTGCATACTGTGTGTCAAAAGACTTAACGAAGTTTACCGTAACCAGCTTAACGGATAAACTAGTTCGCCATCAAACAATCCTTTGAATGACAGAAGTTGAGGTTATGAGTCAGTGGTTAACTGCGTCCAACTGAATTCGGAAATTTGGCCTATTTTTTCGCCAACCTTTGGCCGTAGTTGTACACCACTTCCGACCGTCCAACACCAAATTTTTGGGATGAAAACGGATTTTGGTTAAGCGGCGAGTTTTAGTTATACGTGGGTGAAACTTTCCGTGCTATAATCCATTGACCGCAGAAACCGGGGCTAACCGTTTTGTTGTTTTTCGCTGAGATTTTTAATGAAAATTGTTTGTGTGATAGTGATTGTCTCACGGCGCAATAGAAAACGGTCCCCGAAAAAAGTACTTTTTAACTAGTTATGCTATTTGCTGTGGTTTTCACTTTTATTTGTTGTGACCGATGCCTGAACCCACAAACGGCCCTTGTTTTTTATGATGATGATGTGTTACTACAGCTGCTGTTTACATAGCCCACCAACGGTAAACTATGTTCTGTTTCTAATTCTTGCTCTCCTTCCATCAGCAGAACACTCGTGATTGTTTTGCGACTAGGCTAAGCCGAAGCATGGAAACGATTTATAATTGAAGGGGATGTCACTGTTCCGCCCCCTTACGAGCGGTTGTCCTTTTGCGAAGGATAATGGGCAACTAAATTCTCTGCATCTTCAAGATGCATTCTAAATAGACGGAAAAACACATTTCCTCGGTCCTCATTCCACCTGTGACTGGGTAGACCTGATGAAGTACTGTTCATTAACCTCATCTCTCATTTCAGACGAAGGAAATAAATTTAATGTATTTTTCCTTTTGCCTCGCCATAAATAGTCACCTACCACTTTTATCGCATGGAAAAAGCTTCTTCCATTTAGAAGACGTTCCTGCGTTGTGAATCCATCCGCCTTTAGCCACATTAGTGTCGTCCGGCCAACATGTGTGTTTCGGCGACAACAAACACACAACCGGAATGTAACGATCGCGTTCCCTGTAACCTTAATTTTCGACCACGGACGTGTTCCGGAAAGTGAAGTCGTTATGGTGCACTTGGTCCATTCATCTTAACTCCAGTGGCGCATTTTCGCAGCTCCGGTCAGACTGCTTCGCACTGTTAACGGTAATGAACTTCTAGGTATCGCAATAAATAAGATTGGGATGAATGACCAACACTAATTAGTTGTTGTCCCTTGATCCCATTGGCAGTAAATAGACGGCTGACACCAGGCGCTGGAGGTGCACCAAACCAAGAGGTGTTAACGAATTCGTTACATGGCCGTTACTGAATGGAGAAATAAATGAAACGCTTACAGTGAATACACTTCATCAGCAACCAACATTTCGGCATCAATCACGAATCAAACTTTGCAAAAAATTATATCAGTTTAGTCATACTTTATTGACTGTGTGCAGTGGCTACATAGTACCTCAGCATCAATTTCTTTGAGTTACTCAAAAGACCCGAGTGCGCACTAATTCTATAAAAGAAAAATTTAGAATTCGATCTGAAGGGGGTGTGAAAATTTTCCCCATTTTGAGACGTTTTGAGTATGAGATCTTGACATCTTGAGAAATAAATACATGACCTTAGGATGACACGTTACCTATGTACCAATCTCCAACAAAGAAGCAGATAGAGTCTATAGCACATAGAGTCAACCTTGAACAACGTAGCGGGACTGAGAGGGTATCCCTGGAATCTTAAGACCAACAAATCACTTTCCTAGATCCTTTGCGTCCTCTTCGTATATGTAACTGTGTCTTGTGATTCCACAAGCCTTGGTTTACAGTATTGTGGAATAATATATAAGTTCCAAGAAATTACCTTCTTAAGATTCGTCAGGTGAACTTCCATTAAACCTGGAATCTTCCTTATATTTAACGTAATAATTTAATATAATACGTTGAAGCACTAAACCAACCACAATTATCAACGCGTATTGATAAACTCTCGATAGTTGATCTAATATACTTTTTTTGCATACTTCCCTATCCAAAGTGACAAACATTCCGCACCATGGACGTGTTACGAGTGTGTCCCCCGGTACCTTACTTAAGAAAACATGTATACAACCTACCGTACAGCCGTAATGAATCTAGGACACGCAAGATGCTACTGCCATTTGTGTTTCGCCGCTGTCAGATGTCTTCCGAAACGGAAGTAAAAACCGTTGACCGCAATAGATAAAGGTTCACTACACTCGGTCGGGAAACTATGCTGAAAGAAAAACAAGGGAATTAATAGACTGCAAATAGAAAAAGTTTGTACGTGATTTTCGACCATTGTGTTTGGTCGCACCAGAAGGAAGTTGTTTCCGGCTGGCCCGGTTGACGGTTTGACGGCGCTCTCTAATACCTTCATCGTGGTGTACAATCCCCATGAGGGCCGATTTACGATAGTTGGCGTTAGCCGCTTTTGGTCAGACGCCAATCGATCATTCTTTGTCTCAGATGGCTCTTAATTTATGTCATTCAATTTATTAGCACTCACACACTTTGGTAACCCAGCGTAACTGGTGTTAACAGATGCTTCTAGAATGTATTATGTTTTCCTTCTTCGTGTTAGATAAGAGCGCAATCACTCTTCAACGCAAAAGGGACGTGAAGGAAGAAATTCCTTACTTAGATAACTATTCTTATCTTGGTTGACAAAACGCATCAATCATAGATTGTGCTAACACCAAGCAGAACTATAAATCCAATAAATCCTGGTGAATTAGATATATTTTCGATGTAAAACGAACGAAATTCACGAAAAATTTACAAAACTCCGTGCCATAAATACTAGAAAGATAAAAAAAAATGCTAATAATGCACTAACTATTAGGTACTAAATAAAACCAAAACCCACCGAACCCATGTTTTGCAGCACAGGGCTAATATCAAATACCTTCCAGAAATAATCGTTTCAACAAACGACATTATACATTTTTGATGACTTGAATGTGCGAAAATAATGACCATTACTCTCGTCGTGTTAAACCGACTCAGTGCGACCACCGAAACCTATACCGCAAGCACGGAATCAATTCAAAGGACTATTTGAATACACATTTTCTTTGCACCCTTCGCAAACGACACAATCACTGGATGGAAACAGAAGGCCATAGAATTTCCCCGTGTGTTGCCCAACGCATCGCCGTGGCAGGGAATTGTAAGGGGGCCCATCGCACTCCCAGATCACGTACAACTGACGTATTCAATTTGAAGTGCTTTTTATTGTTGCCAAAAAACGGCTGTTTTCATAAAATTTTACGACCCACGTGTGTCGGCTGCTCGACAAATCAAACAGTAGCGACCAAACATCCGCCCCGTACGGCCGTCGTGGTCGTACTTTAGGGACAACAGCGCACTTAACATAATTCATTAGCCTTTAATCCACCTGATTGACCTTTTCCCTTTCATATTCTGCCAAGCCAAATGCGTCAGGGATGCTTACCTTGGCCAACAGGGGGATTGCTTTTTCTTCCAGGTGATTTTATCTCTCGTAGAGCAACATTGTGCAAAACGGCGAATCCGTCATCAGCCAAAAAGACATTCGCCAATTGCGGCCAAACGAATGTTCAATCCATTTGCAAAATCAGATTTTTTGTCGTTAGTTTTATGCACAGCAAATGTTGATCATCTTGCCTATAATTACAGTGATTAGTTCAAGTACTAGGGACATGTTGTGGAAGAACATGTTATAGAAATATCTTTGATATATTTTTATGCATTTTTAACTGCACAAGTCAAGAGACATTTGATCTCTGGGCCAAGAGGAAATCATTTGATCTCTGGTTTCTCCATTTCATGTTACACGTCTTTTTCATTTTCCATACCTCCAAGTACAAATACTAAAATTCGTGTACTGTGAGTGACAGGTTATTATAGTTACTTGACTAACCTACCTGTTAGTAGTTCTTCATATCGTTCACTTCTTTGTTATTATATCGTCCTGCACAACTTCATCGTTATCCTTAATGTACATAAACCTAAAGCAAAACATGTTCTAAAATTACTCAGAAATTAGGACTCACAACAATATCTTCTCCATATTTATGAATTTGGGTTTCGTTTAGTACAACCATAATTATCCACATCGTAGGTGGTTTTCTTTTTCAAATGTTTCTATTCGTATTCCATTGCTACACTATCACACTATTACTACAGTACCTTCCAATCTCTGTAACTATAACTGAAGTTCGCAAAAAAAGATGAATGGTTAGTAGTGATAGCGACTTACAATTATTAGAACTCTTCAAGTAGAGCAACCCAGCCTCTGCTTGGCTACTTAATCATCTGCCTCGTTGACACTAGCAAAGATTCGTACAAAGCAACACCCCTCTGCTGAATAATGCTTTCTTCCTACATGGGAGATGATATCATGAAAAGGGAACTCACATAGACGTTTCGGTCTGCCTTGCATCCTTCATCGCTTCTGATAATAATTGGAAGATGATTTATGATGTAGCGAAAAAATAACTTGTCTATTCATGGTCACAAGTATACAAAACCATTAGAATCTGATTTATAGCACCACCGTTTTGGATTAACCTTTGCTCTTCAACAGCTACCACTGGGTCGCATTAGTTCTCTATTTAACTTGACATAAATGTTGGAATCAAGTTTGGTAATTTTTATAAAAATTTCAAACAATTTAACACTCCCACTACTGCTACTTGTCGTGTTACTTTTACAACACTGTATTCAGCATCACCTTCAGTAGAGACTGGCTGTGAGCGAATCGTATCATTTATTATTTTATTAACACGCCGTCTACGCCGGAACAATCCACCACGACAAAACGTCAAAACGGATGTTTAGTAATTTAGCATGAAATTAGGGACACTTGTGATTGAGTGGGACTGTGCAAAGGGCGGCGGTTGTGGACGTAATCTTCTTACGGAGTAAGAAGATCGTAAGAAGAAGGAAGCGCGAAAAAATAACCTCGCAGGAAAAGGACACCAAGGCTTATCAAGGAGCGAGAAACGTGGAATGTACGTTGCGTTGCTTCAGCTCTCAAAAAAAAACACATCTACAGATGTTCGTAAGGCATTTGTAATTGAAACGAATGTAGGCGTAGTAAAAATATGTGATCAAGGGCGTTGAGTAGGGAAGGCAAAACATCAACAACACCGTGCGTTCTTGCATTGTTCATTTTCGCTCCTCGTGTGACTTTGGGAAAAGCGATGCCGTGAAGCAAATCTCTGTCCCATTTGTTTGACGTTTGCAGGAGAGGTAATGCTACAAATTGTAATTGTATGTTCATGACGTTTGGCTTACGAAATGCAGGGCAAACCCTGCATTAAACCTGAACAACTCAAACCCGTATTTCAGCATTTACGCGTCAACGGCTTAGCAATAAAAGCTGAAAAATGCCAAATAGAGCAACAATCCGTCAATTTTCTAGGACCCACCATAACTGCCGAAGGTATAAGTCCTAAAAAAAGAGGAAGTCCTAGCAATACTAGATTTTCCAAAGCCAACCATGGCTAAACAGCTGAAAAGGTTTCTAGGTGCGATACATTTTTAACGCCGATTTATACCACATGCCGCTCATGAACAAAGTATATTACAAAAAATGATAATCGGAAACAAACGAAACGACAGTACAAAATTGGTTTGGAATTAAGAGACGAACACCGCGCAGAATTGGCAATTGTGGCAATGCTTGCGCGCATCCTGCACCAAACGCCAAGCTAGCCTTAAATGTTGAAACCATGCAATAGGTGGCGTTTTACAACAAATCTCAAAAGATGATCCTGAGTCCTTAGCGTTCATTTCGAAAAGTTTAACGCCCTGTCTACAAAAAGCGAATACTTACGATAGATCACGTACCTGGCGCACTGAACAAAATCGCTGCAGAGTCTATGCGTTTATGACTGACGCGATAGATGATGAGCACATGGCGAAGTTGCAACGCACCAACACTGAAACACAACACTGAAACCGACACTGAGAGAATTACCCGGTACGCAACCAACACACACATCTACACCTTTTGTTCCATTGCCGCTAAGGAAGCGTATAATGGAAAAATTGCACAACACAACGCATCCGGGAGAACCAACAACCACACACTTGATTTGCGAAAGAATTGTTTGGCATTCTATGCAAAAGATTGCAAAACACATCACCAAACACTTTCTACTATGCCAAAAAACAATAATCACTCGACACAACCCCAGATCCAGTACCAGTACCAGATCATAGGTTTTGCCACGTGCACGTGGACTTAATAGACCCACTTCCACCATTCGAAGGAAACCACTAACGATAAACTAACTCACAAAGCTAACGGGCATATAGAAAGCGCGCACCGGTAATTAAAAACCGTAATAATGTGCCACAACCGCGCGAAATGAACTGAGGCACTACCAATTGTATTGTTAGGACTCAGATCAATCGATAAAAAAGATTTCGGTTCCACAGTCGACGAGTTGACATATGACACTGCGCGTACCTGGACTTTGTATCCCCTTTCAAGCATCGGATCAACCAATTGCGCAAGAAGATTCTCTCCCGATAAGCACTACGACAGTGCCTTACGAAAAAAAGTACACCACACGATATGGTTGCGTGACCACAATACCGAAACGATGTTGTTACTAAAGGGGGGAGTGATGTAGGGAACTGCTCGATAGCAGAAATCGGGTAACTGCTCGACGCAGCACTGTTTTAGCAAAAAGCAATAGGTTTGCCGTTTTCTATGAGATATATCCTTTTTCTTCACTTACTTATTTCCTATTTCAAGTTTTTCACACATTATATGCACATGATCAAACAAAGCTACTATGAAAAGTAACAAAGACTGTATTAAAATTATTAATAAACAGTCGAACATCTTTAAAGAAGAAGTCAGATCACTTTCAACCAACCAAAGGTTAAGTATTTTACAAGTAATATTATTTAAAGCAATACAGGCCGCCATTAGTCCATCCTGACGACTTTATCGTTTGTTGCGATACGAGATGAAAATGTGTAATTGATGCTCTCCGAATGGTTTCTTGAGGCGCTTCATAGTGTCACTAATGAGCCAGAAATGTGTGAACACTTGCATATGACCAGAACGCCTAATGTCCAATCAATTGAATGTAGCCAGTTGGGTTGTTCCGTGCGTTATTTTTTCCTTCTCCCAGTAACCTAATACAGCGGAAGAAATAAAAACAAAGAAACATGCTCTGACACATATCGAGCGTATCGTACGACACACAGCCCCTGCTGAACTTCGGATGCTCTATTCAACCCTACTGGGGATAATTTGTATTCTCTGCGAGACTGTTCTTCTGCGGTGAAGATGTTTGTCCTTTGACCGATGACGATGAAAGAAAAGTGGAAAGCAAACCCCTCGATTGTAATTAATGAATCGGAATAAATTAAATGTCACTGCGTTATATACCTTTGAACCTCAAGGCCAAAGAGCACGAGCACATGAGGGGTGGCTTATGTGGGATGCCTCTTTTTGGGGAATATTTCGCAATAGAGTCTTTCCCCCCCTCTTCCTTTAATGATACGATGCTCTGTTTGTGTGTTTCTGTTTGTTTCAAAACATCCATGATCGACAACAATTCTCGCTTAACAAACGCACCACACAAAGAGCCTCATTGTCACTCAATTTAGGTACACTATACAGTGGTGAATTTGATTATCAATGCAGTTCCAAGTGTCTGCGCGAATAAACATGACATCTCGTACCATCATCGTTCGTAGCCAGAAGAAGTTACATTGCAGTTCTTTGACCACGTTTTCGGACTAATGCGGCATTTTTTTAGGAGCGTCGTCGTATACATTTCATCGTCCGGATCAGCCGGACGCTTTTGACATCACTTCATGCCATTGCAACTTTTCGCCTTTTTTGCGTGTTCCTTCCCGTTGCATTTGGCCGAGCCGCAAGAAATAATGCGGTTTATTCAGATTCAGTTCAGGGCGGGTATGTTCCCGCGCAACGGAAGAGACAACCATCGTAAATGGATTTAAATGGTTTTGCTTGGTTCCACGGCGCGAGAGCAGTTTGTCGTGGGCTGTGAGTGTGTCAGGGGGCCCGTTTTGTCACCGTTGACATGTGAAGGATGAAAAATGACGGCTTTCGGAACGGATGGCTGGTTATTTTTTCCGCTTGATCTTAAACTTATCAAAGAACCGGTGTAAGAACACACCGACCAGATTCTTATTCGTAGACAGTTGGCGAATCGTGATAATCTAACATGCCTTGAGGACATCAACGTGCCGTCGGGTTTGCTTTTTGTTCATATTCCTCCACGGCTGTTAGGAAGCTGAACCCGCTGGGCAAGGAAATTCGATAACCTTCGATAACATCTTAATGCAGCATGCAGAACTCGCTTCTCGATTGTGCCAACGGAAGCTGAAGTAGGAACACTTCGTGTCATTGCTGTTTAAAGAACAAAGCTATGGAACGATCAAGATATATACGTACGTAAAAGTGCATTCGAAATTAATACTAAACGATGCATAATGTCGGTATTCTCGGTTATCAGACCATGCTGTCCTCGAGAAGACAATAATCCTCAACGCGCTATAATCGGGAAACTGAACATAGGAAGATATATCATGAATTAAGTTGGGCATGTTGATATACAGGAAGTTAAAAATGTAATACTATTCTGCTATCTTCAAAGCCAGAATTGACTACAAGCCTTCTCAAAAGATGCCACAGCATAAAGGATCTTATCTACTTTAAAACACTGGTTGTCTACAACACCCAAAGGCACTGTCCATGAATTTTCTATTAAACTGCAAATACAAGTGAAAGAAATGTTAGCCACACGTTTCGGTTCAGACTGCCCATTGCTGCGGAATATTTGATTTTTCTCTCGAAACAATCGATACACCCTATATTCGCGAATCGAGCCAACATACTGACGGTGCCAACATGCCACCATTATAACGTTCCTTAGTCGTGAGGCTCGTGGAGCACTCAACTTTTATATACACAAACAAGAAGCAAAGCGCAAGGTCGTTCGATTTGCAATTCGATAATCCACTTGAAGAAATTCGACTCACGGATACAGAACCGTATGGACAACACTATATAACGTACTGGACCGATTCGTGGAGGGTAGGACACACATTAATGTACCTTTATTGCCACCGATAGGGGTAGCAGAAGGTAATGCTTTGCCAGTGTGATAGCAGCAATAATTGCTTTTATCGATTGTGATGGGTTATTTCGGGTGTTGATTTCACCCATTTTCGTGTGCCGAAGAAACCGAACCTAGCAGTAGATCATTAGAACGTTACAATCGACAGGATGTGGATGGATGTTGCTAGTGTTGAACTCATGCAGCATTTTGTTTCATTAGACACTGGTTGTAGATTTAAATGCGAATCTCGACGTCTTGAATTACCATATCACGAAACAAAATTCTACAGCTCGTAACATAAACCTTCCCACTGCTAATCAGACATTCCAGATAAACAATCTCCTTTTCCATTGAGATAATAAAAATATGTTTACGAAATTGCAATAAAAAGATTACTGTTTTGTTGAGTTATGGTACCTGTTGTATTATTCAGCTACTCTACAGCGCACATGTCATCGAAACACGGGGAAAGATTTCAATGTTTCAGCAACGAAATTGCCCTTTAACAAAAGACATTTGCGTTGTTGGTTCTGGGCCCAAATCGTCGCAGTCTGTTGAGCAACTGAGAACAACATTTCCCTCCCTGTTGCTGTATTTCGGGTAATGCTGCCAGAATTAAACAGTGTTTATACCCAACCCCAGGAATTGCCATACTCTCCAATATCTGCTATGCAAGTGATGATGATCTCACGTACAATTGTTACTATTCAATTGCGCGAAAAAGAAACGTCCGCAAGGAAAAGCGCACCAGGTAATGACACCAACGATAGCAAAATTCGTGGACGTGTTGCTGCCGAAAAAGACACTCACATCTCCCTCTTCCATATCTAATAACTTCGCGTAGAATGATAATGTCGTGCAGCATTACGTTTGACACGGACGGTGAACAGTAAGAAGCACGAAATGTTATGATTAAATTTTAATATTTTAAATCGATTGCCAGCATCTCCTGCTCGGAATGTGGCACAAAATCAATTCCACACCACTTCGTGCCATCTGGCTTTGTAATCAAGCTTGACGCTAACGATACAGAGAAATATCTCATCTGGGCGTGTGTTGCAATGCCAGATTTCAATGTTGTATAAAGGTGAAAATACGTTTATTAACCAAAAATTTCATCACAAATAAATAAACTCGAATATCAAAACACTTATTCGATTGCAAAGAAGTGAAGACATGAGCTATTGCTAAAACGTACTACTAATAGCAATACTACTAAAAAGGAGTTGTTTTGAAATTAAGTTGATAATTTTCGGTTTTATTTTAAATATTGTTCAATTTAAGTGTTCATAATTCAGCTTTAAAGGCCATTGAACCTGATGTTCTCAATGTTTGCCTAATAAAAAAAATCAAATATTAGTATGTGACAAAATGAATAAATAGAGTTACAAGTGTATTTTAGTGTTTGTGAATCTTATAGCTCATAGTAAACAATCTCCTATCATTCGATGGGGATTTCAATGACTGGAAAAAAAGAAGTGTAAAAAAGTTGCTCATAAGTTTGCTACCCTAAATGAGCTATCTGGCCCGCATTTCCTTCTCTCCTTCATTGTCTTCTAACTCTTGTGGAATTTTTAACAAATTCCTTGCTAGTGTTAACGATGATTCCACCTGTAAAAATACGGTCACAATCCCGGCAGATGGAAAACCAGAGCGAAGAATTTGCGAGTCTAATTAATTGGTGTTACGTGTAATAGCATGCCGATAGCATAATGACTACCGGGACACATCAACATTCACACGGACCGATATCATCACGATCACGAGTGGCAGAAGAACAAAACGCTGAAACACAAACGATCTGTACATATTGGTGCACAAGCCCAATTAAACCGCGAAAAACAAACAAAAAAATAATTAACCGACGGAACGCAAAAACCACACGCAAACCGCATTGGGACAATTGAAACAAATCGCACAAGTGGGTAAACATTGTAAAACGGCATCAAGAAGTACATATTACACTACAAACAAATGTGGGTGCTATATGTTGGTTCGACCTCTCCAAATGTTATCAAATTAATGTGCCAACTGCATCTTTAATGGCAAGTAACGGGCAACATGAATTTAATTGCTGGGCATTGCCTTAACACCTTGCTGATAATTATCGTACTCTCATCTGTAAGCCATGGTTTTACAAGTTTGACATAATTAATAAGCAAAAAGGCAACGGCCACCTGGCGACACAAAATCAGGTTCCATATACCCTTTGTTTGGTCCTTCATAGCCTCCATTTCACTTACAATTAAGCTGCTTAAGCTGCTTTTATGATTTATTCAAGTTATGTTACAAAGTATGAACTCGAGGACATTTTAAACCAGGATAAATTACTAACAAATAGAAGCTTGTTTTAGAAGAAGAAATAGTAATTCCAAATGTGCACCCTCTTTCTTGGAAGAACATTTCCAAAAATCTCTAAGAAACCCAACATTAGCATTTATTTTTGTAAAAACAATCCCCTCATTCCGAGGAATGGATGTCTCTGCCCAACCGTGGATCGGTTCGGTTCTTTGATGTTACTCCAGCTTCTTTGCTGCTGCTGTTCGTTCTTGTCGTCTGGCAAATCTCGATGCAAATATGTTTTATTTGCTGCTCCGCTTGTTTCACGAACAATTTTGATCGGTTTCGAACTCACGTACTTGTCACCTTTATCGTCGCTTTTCGGTGGTCGAGAATCTTTGTATGTACTTGGCGCAGTTTGGGGCGCTCGCGTATTGTAAGGTTCGTAGCGATTCCCTTGATACAGCCGTTGGTTGTACGGTTCCTTTGGATGGGTACGAACTATTTCCGGTAAGGTGGCGAAATAGATTATCCGACGATTGCGCATAGCTGGTGCGGCAGGTCGAATCATAGTCGCTGGAAACGGCACGTTGTACATTGGGAAGCCATGTGCCGGTTGCTCGATCTCGTTCGTGTACAGATAGTTACGATCGCGATAGTACAGCGGGACGTCATACCGTCTGTCCGGATAGTAGTAGTAGTAAGGATATTTGTACCGTGGGAAGTACGAATCATTTTCCACATCATGCCGCCGTTCGTAGTAATGATCGTACCGATGCGGTGCTGGGGGATGCATACGATTCATCATGTCGTGATGAAACGAATCGTACTTATTGTACACTCGGGGATACATTGGTGATTGAGATGTGGCCATGTACGAATCGTACGTTCGGGGCAGGGAACGCTCATAGTTTATGCTCGTCAGCGGTTTACGGTACAACTCCCGTATCAACTTACTGTTCGCCGTGTCACGAGATTCCGTCGAGGACACACTACTTCCTCCTTTCGTTTGCTGTGTGACAAAGTTGACCCGTGGCGCACGCGACTTTATACCTTCCTGGACGAACATGGATTCCTCACCATCGGAGTCACTTTCCTCGCGTACCACTTTGGCCTGGAATTCGGACGATTTGTGCGGTGGGGCGTTCATGGTTTGTTTCTCTGCCACAGCTACATCTTCACGAGCGGGCTGTTTTTCCGTGGAGGTGAGTTCTGCCTCTGTGTGGCGTTTCGCACGATTCGGTACTCGGTCACTAGGCCGAAAGTGACTTCTCAACCCGGCAGACTCCAATATCTGATGTTTGGTTTGTCTCTTGTCTCTTTGTTTGCGCGACGTGAATGCTTGCAAAGAGCTGTGAAGTTCTAAAACTCCTGGAACTTCATCGTCAACCACAGCGTCGTATACTGATGGTTCCAGCTTGTACCCCACATCCAATTCTACTGTGTCGTCTGAGATGCTCTTTGCCTCACAAGCACAAATCATCATCACGCTCACGATGGTGATACATTTCCATTTCACCCTATTTAGCTCTGCCATTTTTTCAATACAGACCTAAAACGTGCAATACGAAATTAGTAAAAAGGCCAAGAAGTCTCTGTTAATAGTCCTGTCGCACTATTCTACAGGTTTTAATAGAGAAATTCGTCAATGTTGCAGAAAATTTTACGTAAATTACTACTACTATACATTAGCAAATTAATATCACTACGATGCTCCTCATATCACACATTTCCCACGTTTTAGCAGCAAATTTATCACTACAACTCTTCATTTATCACTATTTCGGCACACATTTGACCGCTTGGGTTAACTGAGTTAGAACTATTCACCTTCAACATACTTACATTGACTGTTTGATGTTCATAGGTAGTAGCTTGTGTTGTTACAACTTACAGTAATACGTCCGAATACGCATAAAGTTACGACACGACTGAAACGCTGCTTTTTGCATTTTAAAAAGCATAGCGTGTCTAACTTCCGATCGCGCTTGAATACAACTACAACGACGCGCTAGATTCAACGCTTGAAATCACATAGAATCCAGCCAGAATAAAAAAAAACCCAAAGCCAATCTCTTTCACTCGGGCCGCTGGCGTATCATATTGGACACAGCACAATGGAAACGTACTGGAATTTTCAATTAAATCCCTGGTGATGAAAACTACACATAGGTGCAGCAGTCGGTTTTGTATACAAGCGCACCTGCACCAACAGCGGAACACAAAAGAGTCAACATAGAAAAGGCCATATCCAACGACGCTGTACCCCAAACACACCGGTGCATGGCAGCATGGGATACAGAAGTTCAGCCAGCGTGCGATTCTTCACAAATTACATACTCATCATGTTAGAACCGTTTATAGCATTTCTAGCATTCGCGACCGTCACCATACCGTAATTGGCCACACATACACTCTAAGCAGATTCCACGCATAATGAGCATAACACCCCACTGCACATAACGATTAAGCAGCACACACGATTAGCAGAACCGTTAAAGTTTGGAGAAAGAATACGCTATTTTGCAGATTGTTGTCTCAGTTTATGATGTTCTTAAAACTTGTTCTCAAGCAATAGATGCAATCTCTCCGGTAGTTTAAATTATTTATCAAATTCAAAAAATTTTATGCATAACAAATCCACATTTACTTATTACGCCGGTCAGGAATGTGGAAATTTGTACCATAATACTTTACAGCACGGACAATATGCAGTTTTAAGTGTTTATCAAATTGATCTTGATATGTACAGTAGATGTCACATGTGAAAATATGTTATTCCAGCGTCATCAACCACGCGTTCCGCTCTGATAGGTAGCATATATTTTAGCCACATGCCCGTACAAGCATCGACATACAGCGTAATGGACAATGGCAGCTAATCTGCATATAAAGACAAATCTCAATGAAAAGTGAAGGGCCAACAAAAATAAAAGTTATACCATCGGATGACAATGTTACATCAAAGAACATTTCAAAACTTTCGATCGTACACATTGGGGGTGTATAGGTTGGCACTGGTTAAACCCCTTGCAATGTGAGACCATAATTTGTTGTTTTCTGTCAACATAATTCGTTCTATGTTTTCTCTCGCTTCATGGTTTTCAGTATTCGTGAACGATGCAAGTCATTTGTTTCATGCATCTGAATGTTATTTCTTCAATTCTACCTATTTCTTCCTTGTCTTTCGTAGTCTTTAGACTTTAGATTCTTTAGATGACAAATTCGGATTGTTTGAACGAAGAAGAAGCATTAGAATTTTGTGTAAACCGCTCGGAATCACGTTATCGTATATATTTCACGTGCAAGCTATAAATCACCCTGTTATGCTAATACTACCATATGTATGAATATAAACTAATCGCTACATGTTTCACTTTACGTTTTACACAAACAGTACAAGGGTCGATTTAATCTATTTCAATAACTTCATTATCGATGTTTTTAGCATCCGGTATTACTGGTTTTGTCTTAACATTACTTTCCTTCGACAAGAACTGGCTGATAAGGCTGTTTTTAGTCGTCTGATTTATGCTTTGCCCGCGAGGAACGGACATCAGAAGAGGCACACGTTTTTTAGATTTAGTCACGGTTGGAGTCTTGGAGATTGCTGCTGACGCATCACTTTTTTTAGCGCTCTTAACGTGATCCTGCTTCATTGGAGGATCAGTTTTATCTTTTTCTACCACATTTACTAAGCATTTATCTATTGTTTGTTTGTTTGTCTGCGAGAACGCTTTCGTAAGCTTCGCGCTACTATCACCAGATTCTGATAATAATTGGTTCGTTTCTTTTTCCATTTCAGTTTCTTTTTCCAAGTTGGTTTCCTGTTCCAAGCTTGTTTCCTTTTCCAAGTTCGGTTTCTTTTCTTGCCTGCTTGTTGATTTGCGTTTCTGCAAATGATACTTCCATTCATTCGGAAGGGGCGCATCCGCCAGATCCCACTGCTGGAGCACCGTCTCATCGACGGTCCAGCATTGTTTTCCATGCATTGGTCCTTCTACACTGCATGGTCCCCATTGGGCAATTTCTTTAATTTTTATCTTTATACTTTCCAAGCTAAACTCAACGAAATCGTTGCGGCTCGTCCAAAATGCATGAAACTCACGTACCAAAAATTTCCGATTGTTAACATTCCCATGCACCAATCGAGCCAAATCACGAATGGCGTCATCCGTGATTCTAACCTTCTTCACGCTCGGTTTTTCATTGTCTTTGCTAGGTGAAATAGAGTCTGCATCCTGTTCGATGCATCCATTTACCTTGGAAAACGGTCGAGTAAACGAGATCGGCTCATCTGGATTGAACAGCATTGCACGATCGTCTAACATTTTCCGAATCAGTGCCGAACATTCAACGGACCGGTTAGTATCCTCGATCTCCTTTTCCCAGATACACCCGAAGAGTCTGGGCTTAATTTTTTCCGTTTTCTTTTTCATCTCGGCTACAAACTCCTGTTGCATAATTTTCAGCTTAAATTTCTGCGTCTCTGGACTGTTATCTTCGTTTTCACCCTCCTCTTCTTGCAGTTCTTCGTCGCTTAGATGCCCATGCGGTACGAAGAATTCGTTATCAACTTCATAGTCTTCTTCCGGATCGACATCTTTTTCGTCATCGCTGCCGTGAAGTGATTCACCGGGCTCTTCTTCTTCCCATTCGTCGTCAGAATCCAC
This sequence comes from Anopheles moucheti, assembly GCF_943734755.1. Classification (NCBI taxonomy): domain Eukaryota; kingdom Metazoa; phylum Arthropoda; class Insecta; order Diptera; family Culicidae; genus Anopheles; species Anopheles moucheti. The sequence continues at coordinate 1,877,986 of NC_069140.1, forward strand.
TTCATAGTCGAAAAATTTCTGAAATAGAAAGAATAAGACAAAAAGTTATTAACGATCATCTTCAGTTCGGTATTGTCAGTATAAGGCGAATTTGTGCTTACAGTGTCCTGAACAAAAGGTCGACGTGCTTTAATACAAACACTCCGCTTACGCCAAGTTCCTCTATAAGGAGGACGACGGTTTTCCTCGAACAGAAAGAATTTAGTTTTAAACTTTTGCTTCGTCTTTCCCGGATCAACCTCAATCTGGTGGCACCCGTTTTCGTCTAAAAGTAAAACAAGTGTTTAGGTAAGTACTCTGCTACGCCTTTGTTTTATCCAGTTTAAACTTGCCAACAATCATAATTTCATCATTTTCCTCCTCCTCTTCTGCATTCCAAGTACGTTCGGTTTTTATCGGAGTGTGACACTTTCTTCGTAGCAATTCAACATAAAGATCGGTTCGATCAGTTACTTGCTTCCCGTCGCCTGCAGGCTTTAACATTCGTTCCAAGGCATCCCTCTGATTAGAATTGAGGACTTTTCGTACAGTAGGTGCCAATTTCATGTCTCCTTTAACGCAAAACGGCATAAATCGTTGCTGACCCAAACATGTCCCGGTAACCGTTGTTCCTCCCAAGGTCGACTCGACGGAATTTTCATCATCAGAAGCTTTCACACCGCCTCCATTGATCGGTTTCTTTACGAAAAAGCTTGTGAAAGCTTGCGCCACCTTTTGCTTCCGCTTTTCCTCGGCTTCCTTTTCTTCTTCTTTACGTTTTCTTTCTTCTTCTCTTTGTTCCTCTTTCTTACGACGTTCCTCTTCTTTCAGACGTTTTTCTTCATTTTTATGATCAATTTCTGCCTGTCGTTTTTTCTCCTTTTCTTCGCGTTCTTTTCGTTTCTGATCTTCTTTCTCCTCGCGCTCTTTGCGCCTTTGTTCTTCCTTTTCTTCGCGATCCTTACGTTTCAGGACCTCTTTTTCTTCCCGTTCTCGTTTCTTTTGATCTTCCTTTTCTTCGCGCTCCTTTTTACGCAGTCGCTCCTGTTCCTCTTTTTCGCGAGCTTTCTCTTCCCTTTCCTCCTGTAGTTGACGACGCTTCTCTAACTTCTCCTGTTCCTTCAACGCACGTCGCTTTTCATGATCCTGACGTTGAGCGATTTGTTTCGGCGTCAGTTTCCGCACCTTTTTCTCATCCTCGTTCGGAACGATCTTAGAGGTTGGAGTACATAGCAAGTAAATGTCCTCGTTTGAATCAGCGTCGGAAGTAACGTCAATAACGTCAATACTGTCGGATTGATTCGGTAGTTTAGTTTCGGAATCTACTTTAACAACTGGCTCTGATGGGAAAACATTCTCGTTCGTGTTACATTCTCCTTTGTCTAACAGTTCTAACGATGTGACAGTCTTATTTTCAGCAATTGATTCATCTAATTGTTCTCTGTTTTCTTCCGCCGAACTTAAATTCTGCGCTTTGCTACCATCAACTTCACATTCCCCATCATTTATTAACTGAGTATCCTTCTCTACCTTTGCACTCGCAGAACTATCCATTCCTGTTTCATCCGTACCATCGTTCGATAGATCGGAATCATCCAAAATTATCGATTCATTAGGATCAGTGCAGAAACTCAACTTCCCTCCACCCATTGCCTTCTTTTTCAACTTCTTACTCTCATCGGTGGAACTGTGTTTACGTTTTCCTATGGGGAGTTTGATTAAAATTTTTGGCGAATCGTTCTTTTTCGACTTTTTCTTGGATTTTTTCGCAAGCTGGGATCTACCATTGTAGTTAGGTGCTGATCCTGATGGATTATCTTGTTCTTTAGCAGTTTTGTCCACATTATCACCTACCGGTTTACGATTTTCTTCTTCCACTATCAGCGTTGTAACGTGCTCTGTTACATCTGCAATACGTCCAGCCTTTGCTACATGTTCCACATCCAAAGTTTCCGCCGACGGTTTCCTTTTGCGTGCTGCTTCGTTCGATTCCGCGGGCCGTTTGGAAGGTGTTGACAAAAATTGAAAAGGTAACCGGCTTTGCTTCATTTTGCGAACATTTGCTGCCGGGGAAGTTTTCGAACCATCTTTCGACACTACGGGAATTGTAACTTCCATGTTTATTCCTCCAATTGTAGTTACAACACAAACAAATAGTACTGTATCTCTATCGGTCTCAAACCGTGCAGTTCAATTAAGCGGCAGGTACCTTCTTGCGAGAGTTGGATTTTTACACACAAACGACATTTGATTTTATCAAACTAAATGCACTCATCACACACAATCATTTATTCAATAGTTCCGTTTGTTTCTTTACGGTTTCATAAAGAATCACACTATAATTTTTACTTTTAGTTGCAATATTTTTACCTGGCGACTTGGTCAAGCGCAATATTTTTCGGTCTGGCTGTTTTTGACATTCAAAAGCGCGCTCAAATGTGTTTTCAGCCCATGCTACCAAGGTGTATAAATGATTCATGCTTTCATATTTTTAGTTTTTTTTTATTCATCTAGTTTTACAATAATTATATCAGCTCGGAATATATTCAGCAAAATTCACGTTCAATAGAAAAGAGCATTTTTTGTTTCTCATTTGGAATGTATCGGTCCATGTTCGACATGTGTCGAAGTTTATACGCACAGAACCGCCACACTATATTGTTATATTTTCTTACTATTGAATAAGCGTAAATTAAGCGCAACTTGTACCTCTATATATATCGTCTAATATATCGAGCTAATATATATAACGTAAACAATACAGCTATATCCGTAGTTGGTCTGTCCGATCGACCACTATGCGCCCTTTTATTGACATATGCTCTGGCAACACTGCTCATTCTTATGACTTTTGCCTATTTCCCAGTTGTTGGGGCCGAAAATTGAAAAATATCCAGAGATTCAATCATACCAGACACGTTCTTTAGCTTTTTAGCTTTGTTCAATCTCTTGTAATTGTGTGCCTGTGGAATCCTTCGAGTAGAGAAAATCGTCATCAATTGTCTGTGTGAATTGTTTTCGCCAAAAGTGATAAGTGCTGTGATTGGTTTGCTTATTTTTATTTAGCTTGTTTGCTGTTTGTTCTGTGCCCGTCTATTCCCGTCTCACCGTTGTTCTGTTTGGGCTTTGGTTTACAAAGGTAACACAAACGAACGTGAATTGTCTATGAGCAAATTCAATTAAAATCATCATCTCCAACTTTTACCTTCCTTGCAGAGCATTGCCTACACGTAACATCAATGAGTAAGATGACTAAAAACAAACTCAATCTGACGTTGCCGCCTGGCTCGGTGGATGTTCCCGCTGGGCAACAGACAACGCCAACACCCTCCTTCAAAACACCATCCGGCACCGAGTATGTAATTGGCAAGCATAACCTACTGGGAAAGGCGAAAAACAGTATCGATGCGCTTACGGAAACGCTGGAAGAGCTGGAAATGGAAGAAAGTGCACGCAAACGCATTAAGGTGTTTCTCAGCCAGAAGGAAAAGATCGGCGAACTGAGCGATGAGGATTTGGAGAAGCTGGGCGAACTTGGTTCGGGCAATGGAGGAGTAGTCATGAAGGTGCGCCACATTCCCACCCAGCTTATAATGGCCCGAAAGTTGATACACTTGGAGGTGAAGCCAGCGATCAAGAAACAGATCATCCGCGAACTGAAGGTATTGCATGAGTGCAACTTCCCGCACATCGTTGGATTCTACGGTGCGTTCTACAGTGATGGTGAGATCAGCATCTGCATGGAGTACATGGATGGAGGTTCGCTGGATTTAATTTTAAAGCGTGCCGGAAGAATACCTGAAGCTATATTAGCGAAAATAACATCGGCGGTTCTGAAGGGATTGAGTTACCTGCGAGATAAGCACGCCATCATGCACAGGGACGTTAAACCGAGCAACATTCTTGTAAACAGTAGCGGAGAGATAAAGATATGCGATTTTGGGGTGTCTGGACAGCTGATCGATTCTATGGCTAACTCCTTCGTGGGCACTCGAAGCTATATGTCGGTAAGATATCTGTTTCGTTCAAGTTTTCAACATTAGTATCTCACACCTTTTCTAAACCGTTGCAGCCCGAGCGCCTACAGGGTACCCACTATTCCGTTCAATCCGATATATGGTCTCTTGGACTGTCGCTGGTGGAAATGGCCATTGGCATGTATCCCATTCCACCGCCAGATGCCAAAACATTAGATTTAATATTCCAGGATAGGGGAGACGATAGCTCACCCGGTCAAAGCATCATTGAACCGAAACCGATGGCGATATTTGAGCTGCTCGATTACATCGTAAACGAACCACCTCCCAAATTGGAACACAATTCATTCACCGATCGGTTTAAGAACTTTGTCGACCTTTGTCTCAAGAAAAATCCCGAAGAGCGTGCAGATTTGAAAACATTGATGGTAAGACTTTAAACTCGAACTGCATTCGTTCTTTTGGCTTGGTTTGATTATAACCGTATTTGTTTATGTTTTAGAATCATGAATGGATTAAAAACATCGAAACCGAAGACGTTGATATTGCCGGCTGGGTTTGCAAAACGATGGATTTGGCACCGTCGACACCGAAGCGGAACGCGTCACCGTTTGCCAATTAAATGAGGTCGCTGCAGTGTGTGTGTATATGCATTCTCCGATACGAAGCAGGATTATTTTATCGTTTAGAGTTTTAGCTTGTTTAGTGTGTAACCGTATGTGGGGCCGCAGTCTTCAATGCGTAGCAGGAACATTTTATCGTTTGAGCCCTTACGAACCTTACGTTATGAAGGTAAGGTATTACAATTTATTAAGTATTTTAAAACGGTCAACCGGAAGGAGGTAGTTTTACGGATAAGGATTGTGATTGTATTCTATCCCCCCAAAACAATTGTTATTAGTTTTCCTTAGTTTTATTATCGATTTTTGTTTATTTCCATATACATAAACCACAAAAAAAGAAACCTGTTTTAAAATAACTGTAAACACTGTCAGCTTTCGTTTTGATGTATGTTTTTTATGTTGTAGTTAAAGTAAAACAAAAACTATGATAAGTTGCTGCTTTCTTCTTTTAAACTGTCGTGTTAAAATCAAATGCAGTCAAGGAAACAAATAATTGCAATATTCACAACATTGCGCTTTCGCTCACTCTCTCTTTCTCTGTCTGCACAAACATTTGAAAAAATTACATTGTATTTGATAGACTGGAACAACCAATGAATGATTCCAACAGAACACGATTTACACTAGGATTATCAAACATACTTGTATTAATGATATTTTCGTCGCACTTATTACTACACATAAGCTCCTCCACCCTCATCTGTCGCAATATAGGAAGGATATATTATAAGAGGATATCCACGAAAACAAGATGTACATTGTTACAGAAACAGAATTGCTGCTACAAACAAAAACCAAAAACGGCAATGGCCAGTTTTCTGTGTTTGTTGTGTCTATTCCGAATAAAGATGAATAGTTAAGGAAATTACTTACATGGGAAACCAACACATTTGAACAAAATACATCTATTTATTAATCTCTATTTGGGGCAAAAGGGTTCTTTTACGTGTTTATGGAAACTAAAACGATACATAACCACATGCATGCATAATTCTTCCTTTTGAATCAAGATACATTTACTGTTGTTTATCAGTTACGTGGTTATATAGTTTAAATTGAAGGCACATATTTGTTTTATTTTTGCTTTTTTCGTCACGAGCTAATGCTTTTATCAATTTTAAGCTAAGCTTTTATTTGTTGTTTCCGTTAAATGTTTCCAATACTGTTTTGTGATGTTATAAAGCGCATAATCTATCTTATAGCATAAACAAACATTACTAAAATCTGTCACGATAATAAGTGCGACGAAAATTCGAATGGTCCGAAATGTCAAAATATTTGATAAGAAAACGTAATGATTCCTTTAACATAACCAACCATCAACCGTTATAAAGCGCCTAATTATAAGTACAGAAGAATGTGTGATGTATGTTAGAACTAGAGGGATCTTTTTACCGGTCCATCATTCCACGCCAGACTACTCGCGTGACCTCATTAAACAACACGAGTAGAGGACCTAACGACTAATCCTGCACGTACGTTGAGTTTTCTGCGCTTGATTGGATCAACCTTCAGAATTTAAGCAAATAAAAATCGTCACAACGAAACCCTATTACTAGGCGACACAAATTTAGGCCACCGTCAATGTTATTTGTAGAAAGTATATTGTTGTGTACGCCCTCTTTGAAAAAACCGAATCTTTCCTGCATGATAAGTCTTACCAATAACATCCCTCCTTTACGCTCAATAAGTAGTCAAGCATTTATAGTAAGTTGTAATTCCAACCCCTAAAGCTCTTAACCAGTTAGTTTACTCTCAACCGTCGGCATTGTTTTTTTTTTATGCGCGAACAGTTCCATCGTGCCTGTACGTTAGTGTAACCAATGATGTGACATCAACCAATATTGGGTTGCTAACGTTGAAGGTCAGGGTAGAAGTAGTGGTTTGAAGTAAGCACGACAAAATATGGCCGTAGGCGATGGCGGAAGGTCTTGACTGCGGTAACTCGTGCTACTTTCCTTCTCGGCTGCGAATTTCTCGAATATAGCCGCATACTCCCGATGGAACGAAATGAGATCGATATTGGCAGGACCTATCTCGATAAAAGCTAGGAACAGCATATCCCGGTAGATCGAGTGCGTCCGATCAACACCGCGGTGTTTCAATTTTTGTCTCTCGTTTGCTAACCGTTTAATGGGCGTTAGTAAATCGTTGCATCGTATCGAAGCAATTATTTGTTGCATCACACTACAAGTAAGAAGTTCATCGTTAAACACTCGTTTGCAACACAGTAGATTATCAATACCATACACTTACGTTCGATTGATCGATGTTTGATCAGTAAGCAAAGCTTTTAATAATGTACTATCTGGTTGATTCTGTCGCCATAGCATATACATTGCCGGTCCCGCTTCAGAGTGCAGCCGGGGATTATCCCACAAACAATGAACATTAATTGTTTTCACATTACTCAAGGGGTCCGGATTATCCTCCTGGTCGATAGGATGAGAAGGTACACGAACGTTAAAAATGCATCCTTTTTTTTCCAAAACATCATATTTAACGCTACTTACCTGCTTCGGTAAGGCAAGGTTGGAAAGATGCGTATTTACATCTATCCGCTCCATAAACCATACCAAATTCCAGTAGATAATAGGATGCTCTTCAACAAACTTTGCCTTCGTAAGAGCCAAATCGCCCTCCTCGCCGAGAATGTTTTCCAACTCCTTGCGTAGCACGAGCGGATTTAAATATGGCACACTGATCATGTCATGTTGATGCTTCGAAGATCGACGCTGGGCATCTCGCTGCATATTTTCGCCTTCAGCTATAGTTTGCACATTCAGGAATGGCACTGTCACTTTGCCACATGCATTGCACGTGGTGTTCAGGTTGGAATCTTCCGCCGACCATCCTGCCATAACATCTTCGTCGTAAAGCAGTACCGAGCAGTTATGGCATTGCGAGCAAGAAGTTATTTCGATAACAAAATCTGCACCACTAGCCTCCGATATCTGGAAGGAGTACAGTTAAGGGTAAGTGGTTTGTTGGTAATTTAACGTTTACCGGTTCTCTACCTCCGCCACTGTGGCATAAATGTTGTCTGGCAACGTTGGATATGCATTCAAACTGCTAGTCGATGCAGCATTTTCACCTAAAGGAACCAAGTTATTGTAGCTAGATTTACGCGAATCGCTAAATCGACCCCACAGATCGAATTCGCTCGAAACGCGACGCGAACGGTTGCCATTTATGGTCGCTGCTGGATCGTCATGATGCAGAAGATCGTTTTCCGAACCATGGCCGTCACGTTCCAGGCTACCGTTCAAACCGCTGCCAGTTTTTACCGGTGTTGAATTGGCCGAAATCGCTTCCTTAATATCATCCAGCTTCTTGGCTACGGAATTGGCAGCATTCTTAATGCTGCTTAATCCACTCTGTAGAATCTCGTTCGATTTTTTCCCAGTAAGACTCGGACTGTAAGGAAACAGTTAATCGTTATTCTACTAGTTCGCACGTATCTTTTTCATTCCAGGGGTTTCGAGTTCAACTGAAAATTATTCAAATTGAATTAGAATCAATCCATTTGGACTCAAAACCCCTTTATCCAATAGTTTTATATCTAACTTTTTATCCATTTGTAAATCCAAACAGCAACTAACATAACATAAAAATTATAGTTTTATCCTAAACAAAACTTACCTTATGTTAGAAATGTTCTCTATCATGTTCGTGGACAGTGATTTCAAGTCTTTTTTCATGGACATGCGTGCAGGTGAATAACGGCTACAACGGAACGAAACGTTGGGGTATTTGGGGGAAAACGAAACAGAAAAAACACATTGCAAATTCTACAATATACGTGCAAGTTAAACATAAAGTGATGGAATTGTCGCCAATTCACGTATTCATGCCACAGACATCGAAAGGAGGAAAAACATCATACAATTGAACAGTCTACAAGCTTGTTAAGTTTTTGAATAATGTACCAAAAAGGCAGACATACATTTACCACCTTTTGTGTGCGCTTCTTTCACTTACCCAAAATTAAACTTTAACGTTGAGCCCAAACTTCCAAATCCCGATGTAACTGTACTTGTCATGGGCATCGTTTCGGACCGTTGCATACTCTTGCTGAGCTGTGTCGAATCATCGAATGTCGCTGAACGTTGTCCCTTGAACAGAATCGGTTGGTCGGTGTATATAGTATTGTTGTTACTGGATTCGCTTTGTTCGGATGGTTTCTCGACAGGTTCGCGCTGCTGTATTGTTAACTCTTCCGTCATATCGTTAAGCGCTCCCAACGGATCGTCCTGCGTTACGAGTGTGCGAGGTGATATTCTGTAATATACAATCGAAATTGCATTGCTATCAAACTTATCGGAAAATACCCACTTTCACCAGTACTTACTTCGTAGGGCTACCCTTTGCGTTGGGTTCCTTCGTTTCTTCTGATTCGGAATGAATGTTCGCTTCCATTCGGTTGTGAAAATCTAGTGTACGCTTCGCTTTCATCCCATCACCCTTATTTTGGCGTTGAAGTTTGTCAATAAATTTCGAATCGCCTGCAAAGCTATCTGCTCTCGCTAGCATCCGTGGACTTATATCGCAGCTATTGGTAGGAGGTGACTTTTTATATCCAGCTTTTGAGTCTTTCCCTGCAGCATTAACAGTGCCAGCATTCGTCTGCAGCTTCAGGTGATGACTCCCTTCACCACTAATTAACAATCCGGCACTCGATAGTACGTCCGACGATTCTTGATGGGCGGTATTTGTAGTTTGCCGCACAATTGCACCAACTCTTCCACGAAGCTTGTCGAAAGCGCTAAAGTCCATCGTAACGTTGGTGTTCTGTTGTTCTGCCTGCGAGTATCCCGAGTCTAGACTTGTTCGCGATGTACCGTCAACCAACTCTAGCGCTCCTCCTACCAAGTTACTTTCGTGCGACAACGATCTTCGGCGACGATCGGCAAATTTTTTACCAGCTCGTTTAAAATGAGCTGCACCGATCACAATGTTCCGCAGCCGGTGCCAACGCATTTGCGACGACAGGATAGAATCCGATGGCCATTCTGCCTCCAGCACACACCGGTTGTAAACGCCATACGTTAGCGCGTTAGGTTGAATACCCGATCGCTTCATCAGGTAATGCAACCGAACGGCTAACACCGGAAGATTGTGCAAACCGCACAGCTGCATCATAATGCGGTAGCACACCTCATCGCACGGTACCTTAAGTTTGCATGCCTTACTAAGCAAATCGTATGCCGCTTTCAGCACGGCATGTTCCCGACCGGTGTTTTCCGATATTAAACTCGGTAAAACGATAAAGTATATCGAATAACAGGTAGCAAGCAAATGTTTGGCCCACAGCTCCGGATTTCCCTGGTGTTTACGGGCTAACTTTTGCGCTGTTTTAATCTCATGCTTAGTGCGGCGGGCCATGGGCGAACCAGGCGCCAGGCTGTTGTGATGTTGCAGCACATTATCAAGCACGCTTCGCCGAGTTTCCTTTAGCAGCATTGCATCAAGCGAGAATGAATCGTACGTGTACAGTTGATCCGGCAGGCCAGGTTGACATTCGGGAGGTAGAATAAATTTCGTGCGCTCGCTGCTCTGTCCCGAATCCCATTCGATGAGTTTAATCTCAGTAGGTGTGTCCTCGTACGCGCTAACCTTTTCGGCACATTCATCGAAAAATGCTAAATTATGATCGCTGTCCGATACGAACGAACGCTCCTCGATGAATCGGATAAACATTTGCGTCTTCATTAGTAGCTGGAAAAACTTGTGGTGCGCTTTATCCCGGGATCGTAGGAAAGCCTCCATACGAAACAAAGCACTAGGGTCGGTCGCGCCGATGGTGGGCGCTTTTGAAATCGGAACCAAATAATCCCGGTAGCCCTTCAGCATGCATGCCATAAACTGTAGGAACGCTTCCTGTATGCGTTGCTCTAGGTTTTGTTCGCGCTTGCGCTTCTTTAAATCCCGATCCAAGCTATTGTTCGAATCACAACCTTGCGTTTGGCTTAATTCCTCCAAATTGCGAAGAGTTTGCCGTAAAACACGTGCCGCTCGTTTGGGTAGCAATTTTGTGGTGAGATGTTTCTGCGACTCGCACAAACTGATGTTGTTTGTGTCCAGATCAACACACGTTACATCGCTAGGCGGTTCATATAGATCGAAAAAACGGGAATCCACTCCTATCAGGTACGGTAATGGAGCGTGCAGTACCTCGGCTAAACCCAGTGGACAGAGCGGTATATAGGGGCATTGCCATTTGAAGGGGAACAGGAACGAAGATACGGCTTCGGCTACTGCCGTCAGTGTCGCCGGTCGGAGAGAATGTATAAGCAACTTTTGTTCGGTTAGCACCAGCAACAAAACATGCAGGCAATTTTCCGGACCCAAATTGGAGAGCAGCTGACGAAAGCCAGCACCGCTACGGGGTAGAGGCGAATCTTCTGGTAGCGTTAACAGAATACGAGTATTGCTGAGTGTAGACAGTTGCAACAAAATGCTCGGTGATGGGAACGGTACCTCATCAAGCAGATGAGTTATATATCGTTCGATAGGTACGGGAAGCTTTTCGTTGAGTGTGGATAATTTCTAAAACAAAACAAATCCCTGTACATGTACATTTATGCCAAACTTTAGCTATTGTGGATGCTTACATGCAAGAACTGTAGCCATTTCTCAAACGTATCTCCAAAGGGCCATCGAGACAAAATGCAGATCGATTTGTTCACGTGCAGTGAATGCGTTTTATGCGAATCTCCAGTCCAGTCCAACAATGCACGCTGCTGTTCATTCAACTTATTTTCACTAGAAAACATAAATTAATACAGCATTAACGGATATCAATTGTTGTTCAAAAATGCCACATCTTACCAAAAATCCTCGTAGAATGTTAAAGCTGATCCGTATACCTTATATGTGCCATCGTTAACGGTCAGTACGAACGTACTAAAGATTGGCTGTATTGGTTTTCTTTTTATCTGGAAAATTGTATCGTTGTGTAACAGGCTCGTAAAAAACGTGCGAAATTCAATAAATTACCTTTCCGTCGCCTCCTGGTACATGTGGCCAAGCCTCCAGCGTTGTCCCCATAGGCAGACAAAACAGCGGTACACTTGGGCATAACGTAAGCGGAAAATCGTTATGATCATGCGTTGGATACCGATGTAAAATTTCCGGCTCGTAACTGATCAATATCGGACGGTTCATTGATTTTTTGTAGCATAAGTACACGTCGCTTCCCATGAGACCCTTGTTCAGCGTTTTATGGATCATGCAGAAAGCATGAGGTGGTTTCTCTCCCTTCGAAGGTATCACGACACAGAGATCCGTTACGACCAGTTCATTGCAAGGCATTTCGTTGGTCGCCCGTCGAAACGTTAGGAACGTTTTGGCGGAAGAATTGTTCACATTCGCCAAACGATCACCGGGTGTGCTAAGCACGATCTCCGCATCCGACATAATCCGTTCAGCGCCTTCGTACATTACGCCAATATCGACCAACGGAGGTTTATCCTTGCCACGTCGATAGTAGATGAAGCATCCCGTTGTTCGTACCGATCCATAATTCAAATCTGCCAACAAACCCGTCGGGGTGTTTTCGAGAATTTCGTAATCGGCAGGAATTTTTTCACCCAGCGAAGGAAAATATACTCCAATGTCTGTAATCGGATCTATGCTGTTTGTCGATCGTAGATGCGATGAATCATTGAATATGTTCTCTTTCAGCAGCTTCGGTTGTTCGGGCATTCCAGCTACCACAAAATAATCAGCAACTCGTCTTTCCTCCATTGCTGATGTTGTATGCTTCCAGTGCTGTAAAAGATATGCACATTTTATTAATTGCCACCATAAACCAGTTCCACTGAACAACTTCATTTAGCAAAGAAGAAGAGTGGTTTAATTGATAAGCATGTGTGACTCAGTGGTTTTATCTGGGGAAATTCAATTTTGGCATATTTTTGTTATTTTACTCGAACTTCTTGTCTGTACTACATGATCTAAGAAGGATAAATATCCAGACCTTATCAAACCTTTATGAAATAGGAGGAAGATTACAAAACGAACTAGTTCGGTTCATCAAAAATTTCATAATTTATTGCTATCCATTGGGCCACACATAAAACCAGATGCCCTTGGTCATGCAGTCGCATCTATTCATTACAGCATTACCGTTCTAAACGAAGAACACACGCGCGCACACATCCACACACCAAATCTGGAGTCCGATGCAATGGCAGTGTACGAATGCACATGCAACTCAGAACATAAGAGCAAGTGTGTCGAGTTTTCTTGATTTTAACACCATTCTTTTGACAAAAAGCAACATTCTGATACGGTGCGGGTTTCATCACATCTATTGAGATGTGTTTCACACCGACATTGTCATTAATTATTTTTATCCATCTATAATTTACAACACATCTACTTGGAACACTGATAAATGCTACCTGTACAGTTTTATGTTGTGGATTCCGGTGAAACCAATAATACTTTTTCTCGGCGGTCGGACGATTCAGATGCAACAGAACGCAACAAAAGAAGTAAGGTTGCGTTTTGCGTTCAATGGCAAACCTGAATAGCGTTACATTATTTTGCTAAACCGTACATCCCCCCTAAGCCACACCTTGCTGCACCAACCACACCACACATAATACATAGTAAAGTAGCAAACCTTTTCGTATTACCGCTTCACCTTGCACCGTGATTCTCACAGCTCCGCTTTACGCCTTATCGACAGCAGCTCACGAACACGACGGGTAAGGTGCTGTGTGCGATTTCCTTTCGTACAACAGTGCAATTCCAATTCGTTGCTGATCTGTAGCAAATTGATTGTTTTCGTGTTTATTATTTTCACGAGACGATTCATTAAGACGATTCAACTTTTTGACAAACGTCTTACGTCTGATTTGCGCACTCAAATTGTCAAGTTTAACGTCAACATCTATTCAGCCCAAGCCACAGTTGTTTCATAACGGTCAGTTAGTTGTCCGTTTGTGGGCTCTAAATAATTAGGAATAAATTCTGTTACAGAAGGAAAGAGATTTTATTTTTCATTTCTATCACAGTGTGTGTGTTCGCAATGTCTAGATACGGCACAAACCCACACACGCACACAGATATCGAGTATGTGTGCATAGGATGTTCAAAATCGAGCGCACAGAAAAAAACGTTACGAAGCGTTATGCTGCACTTGTCGAAAATATTATTGTGCTTGTTTTTCGCGGTTTATGGTAAATTTTGTCTACAGGCGAAAGAACTGCAGTAGTTCTTGTTCAGCCATTCCATTGGCTTGACTTTATTTTCCATTATTTGTATTGTTATGGAAGAATGGGTAGGATAACGCACCAGTCTAGTGGGGATGAAGATCAGGTGGTACTGAGTTGCAGGTATGTTTGGTTTGCTTTATTGCACTCTTGGTAACAATCAATACGATCAGTGATTCTCCCACGCTTCGTACTATGTTAATTCACACGAGGATCGAGTTGTTTTATGCTACTAATGGCATACTTTGTAACTAGAAACATTCGTTCATCGAATTCATACTATAGTACTAATTGAGAATAAAATCTGATCGAATAATTGTACCACGTACAATTACAATTTCAACTAGCTTCTTTGTGGGATATTTTATTACAAGAATTTATAGGGAGGAAGGAAACATCGTAAATGCTGAAACTGGTTTGTGCTATTGGCCTGTATCGCTGCCTGGTAACTGAATTTTTTACACAAATTACATTGTAATGTAAAAACCCCATCTTACAATCATCAAACAATCTCATCTCCTACCGTTCGAAGAAAAAGAACTGGACAAAAGTAAATGCAAGAATGTCGGTAACACATCAATGTTGCATGAACAGTTGAATTATTGAGCAAGAGGGACCTTGCAATGTGAGTAGGTGGCTAGTTGAGCAAGAAATGTAGTTTTCAAAAAACACAAACTTGATTTGAACTCATTGCGAGCAGATTGATCCCATGCGAGTCGTGGTAAAGAACAGTGACGTATTTTCAGCAATTAGGGATTTCAATGATGCTGCAATAACAGACAGACACGCATAACAAATTCTAGTTCCACAAGGTCGCGCTGCTGTAAATTACTTCGGTGAAACCGGTTGTGTTTGGTGAACACAGAATTACAAAACGATCTGCAACCCGGTTAAATTTCTCTAGCAATTTAAAAAAACCGTTGTTTAATCAAGATGTTGTTTTAATGTATTTGATATCCTCAAACGACACATTACGGATTTAGCAGATTTTTTGCAAACACTGCACTTCCTGTAAGCACTGTTTGTTGATATACGAAGTCTCCGCCAGTCATGGCTTTGGTTCGATGATGGAGTGGCCAAGAAGATTATTAAGAAGATAATATTTCCCCGGTATCTAAACGTTGCTTACCGTGGTGCAAACGCATCTACCAAAAACTAGTTTTTAAAGTCCTACACACGTTTGCTGAACATGTTTGACTGGTGTTAGAGTGATCCGTATAAAGCGTTGAAGTCTGGCTTTGAACGATCTCAGTCAGTTATGAGTACCAGTGCGTAACAGATAGATGTAGATCATTGAGCTTGTTTTGTGTGGTGATCATTATAACACTCGCGGCTTGAGTCCACCGTTCGTGACCGAAGGAAAATGCAAACAGTGCCCTAGCTAAGCAATAACTTAAACGTGTAATGTGAATTAGAAATTGAAGAGGTTATTGGATTGTTTCCAAATATTAAGGTGCTATCGTGTTTGCTTCAACGAGTTACAACGAGTTTAGTTTTGTGACAAAATGAGACCAAAATTCCAGATACACAGATGGAGGGTGGTCGATGTCGGACTAGTTGCATTCATCGTGATATTAATTTCCGCCACAGTAACAGGACGTACGTCGGATAAATTAAAAGTCACTCTACCTCACGGTGGTACGCTGACTGGTAGATATTTAACCACGTTTAGCGGTCAAGGCATTCTCGCTTTTCTTGGAGTACCATTTGCAAAACCACCCGTCAATGAGCTGAGGTTTAAGGTGATTACTGGAATATAGCATAAAGTGAATAAATGACTCAAATTAGATGCATTGAATAAATTATCTGTGCTCTGCTCTACATAAGTTCTTAGTTTGTTAAGTTTCCTCCAAAGTTGCAATGTGATTAGATGTCTAATTTTTTGTATCATTTTGTACGTTGTACAACAAATGTTGAAATACTTTTTCTTCTGAATCTTCTACAAGATGTTCCACCATCTCATCTTCTTTTGAGCGGTCTTGGTTTATTATAAAAAAACTTTAAGCTAGCTATCTTTTAGCTTTTTTTTGCTTTAACCACTTGTACGTGAATAGTTGGTCAAGCTTGTGAAGGACATGGTTCAGTCGAAATTTCAACCCCAACCGGTTATTTGGTTCTGCATTATTGGTTCGTTGGTCGTTGTGCTTCTAGAGACTTTGAGATTCTTCTATTGAGAACCCAAACACTTCTCCCTTCCTCTTTTGCTGTCCATGTTTGGCTAAGCTAGCTATCGCAGGTCATGATTTCGGGTTTTTTGTTGATGTTTATAACCGGTTCTGATCGTATTTGATTCACGACCTACGGTGATACAAAACGTAAAGTCGAAACACAACATGTGGGAACATAAGGAACTGACCTAAGATCGACGCTATTAATAACTTTACAATTACACTACTGCTCAAAATCGCACTACAAGTGCGATAGTTTTAATCACCATTCCAAATTTGTTGCTTTCCAAATATTTGCTAACTTAGTGATTGGATTCGCTGTTGACGATTCGCCATCGACATGATCATGGAGGCGCCCAGTATCCACGTGTTCAGAGCGATCCGATACATGTCATCCCTATCTTAAATCATCATTTCATAACTTTATAGCTATATTGCAACAAATAGCATTCGATTTTCAGCTGTAAAGATCCTGATTAAATCATTCACAATTTATTGCTTCATCACAATGGATTGTATTATTGATTATTATTATTTATGCTTTGTTTCAATAACACAGCATTAAATAGTATTCTCATTCCTCTTTAGGCCCCAGTACCCTTTGGACCATGGGTGGGTGATCGACTAGCTATTACTGATGCACCCTTATGCACACAACGTGATCCGTATAGACGAGATGAATCCATTTCCGGGGTGGAAGACTGCTTACTGCTAAACGTATATGTGCCTGATCGTCCACGGTCGCCACTGTTACGATTCAATACAACGAATCCAACTCCATATCCAGTAATGGTGTTCTTTCACGGTGGTGGCTGGCAATGTGGCTCTGGTACTCGTTCTTTTTATGGACCTGATTTCTTACTCGAGCACGACGTGATCTACATCGGCGCTAACTTTCGACTTGGACCGCTTGGCTTCCTCAGCACCGAACAAGAGGACTGTCCGGGAAATAATGGACTAAAGGACCAAAACTTAGTGCTCCGATGGATCCGCGAGAATATAGCATCTTTCGGCGGTGATCCACACGCAGTTACGGTGTTTGGTGAAAGTGCCGGTGGTGCAAGCGGAACATATCACATGATGTCACCACTCTCTCGGGGACTGTTTCAGCGAGTAATTTCTCAATCAGGAGTGAACTTAGATGCCTGGGCGCAACCAGCGCATCCAGGAGTTGCGCGGACACGATCGATACAGTTGGGCGAAATGCTGAACTGCCCACAGGGCACCGATGGACGATTCAAGGAAATGCTCGACTGTCTTCGACGTGCTTCTGGGGATGAAGTTACAAGGAAATTCTATGACTTTTTTGTAAGTATCGTCTAGAGACTATCGAGCTGAGATTATTCTCCTTACGAATAATCTGTTTGAATAATATTTTGCAGGTTTGGGATACCGATCCCATGATCCCGTTTCCGCCAGTTGTGGAACCAGATTTACCGGGAGCTTTCATAACGAAACATCCAAGAGATGAGTATGAGCCACATGCTATCGGAATTCCTTGGATGACCGGACTAACACTAGACGAGGGAGCTTTAAAAAGTGCTTGTAAGTTTATGAAGAACTTTAAGTTGGCAAGATATAGTGCAATTGGTTCCTCTTTTTCGTTCTAGCCTTAATAAACATGCCGCAACTTCGACAGAGTTTAAATGACCATTGGGAACAAGCACTACCCATTTCGTTGTACTACGATCATCATGGGCTTGAAAGGCAGCGCCAAATTACAGAGGAGGTTAATAGTTACTACTTCAAAAATCAGAAACTGGTCGATGCGACCGAGAAAAATTTAACAAACGTTAGTATCATTATCTATTAGCATATATTTTTCTACATAGAAGCTTATCTTACAACACTGGTTTGTTTCCATCTTCCAACAGTTGTATTCGGATGCTTGGTTTTTAGCTGGAATGGATGAATATCTGCGAATTCGTTTGCTTGGACAAGAACGACGATCATCTACATCGAAGGCAGGACCAACTTATGTATATCTTTTTGCTCAAAAAGCTTCCGCTAGCTTCACGGAAATATTCAAGGGAGGAAAAGAGAAATATTATGGTAAGTTTCCAACAGCTCTGGCCGAGAAAAATACTCATATCGTTGTTCATCGCTTATTACTAGGAGTTTGCCATGCAGAGGAACTTCAGTACATGTTTCCCATCGCCAAAGAGCTTCCAAACTTCCACACAGCCATTCCTACTGATGAGGAGCTCGAGATACGACGAGTCATTACTAAGCTATGGGTTAACTTTGCTCGCACCGGTAATCCAACTCCACAAACAGATAATGATTACCCGCAGTGGCCTGCAGCACAACAATTTCCTTTGCAGTATCTACGAATCGGTAGTCTGGACGCTACGAAGGAACCAATTGTTGCGCTAGAAACAGGCCTGTTTGAAGAACGTGCTGCATTTTGGCGCAAATTAAAAGCACACCATCTATCTGCAGAAGTTGAGCAAAATCAACCGCCACGAAACGAACTTTGATCGTGCTTATTAAGATTGCAGGGATATTTTTCGAAATCCAACTATAAGAGATTAAAACGAAATCACATATGCATGACAAACAATAGATGAAAAGCTTGATGGAAATATATTCATTTTCAGAGCATAAAAAAGAACTCAGGAGTATATGTTAACAACGATAGGACATTTTCCAGTAGCGTCAAATTGACAGAAGTTAAATGGATGTAGATGCTAAGTTGATGGTAGCAATAAACGTCCAACAATTCTTTCATTTCAAATTCAAAATATCAAACGATTATGATCAATTTACGATTTAATTATGAACTCATTCCAATGAATACACCGAATCGTGCTTGCGCCGGTCGCTTTCCGATGAACATTGTACAGCATATCACCAGAACCGCCAAGATATAAACATCGAACGATTATGGTGTTGGGCATGCACATGCGCATTGCACCAGTAAACACGTACAGCGACGTATTGAATCATGTTTCTGTCACATAAAATCTTTAATTCAGCATAGTTAGTGCCGTGCTGGCATTAACGGCTCCGCGCTTAACGCAAGGTGAACAAAAGGTAACTGGGATTTGCGTCCGAACAATAATTGAACGATGCGAAAACAATTACGCTCGGGCTAGTGATTGTTCTACATTTAACGCAATCAAATTCGCTTTAGTGTTTTATTCGCAGTTTGTGTATGTGTGTGGTTGCGTGTGTGAGTGTGTGTGTGACAGTTAATGTATGGTGGCATGTAAAAGGTTGTGTTAAAATTAATTCTTGATTAAGAACATGTCAACACCTGTTCTTTATTAAACACTGGAATGTTCGTTATGGTGCTTATGATATATTATTGTTTGATTAAATAAATATTTGACAAACCACGTACAATCGAATGAGTGAAACGTGGGCTTAGGAATGCTGTATTGATTTGTAGCATTACATGTGTTTTTGTGCTGGTATTTGTGCGTGATGGAATGACTAGCCAGTATCAGTGAGCAGAATGTTTAATTAACTGATTTGTTGCCTACAACATAAATAAAACAAGTCGTAAAATAGCATTACGAACTGTCGGAGATGGTTGACTGACGGTCTGGGGGATTATCCGAATTACTTTTAAAGCAAGTTCATTTGCACAGTCATAAAGGTCAGAAAGGAACGGTGTAAGGCAGGTAGGGAAGATTCGATTGTGCCAATATTGTTGCCCGCTGATTGTAATTGTTGCTTGAAGGACTTTCCCTGCCTCCTGAATATTGTCTCAAAGAAGAAACACTTCCATACTCTACCCACTTCTACTCAAAGAAGAACCAAATAACTTCCTATTCCGTCTTTTGAAGTGAGATGAAACAGTACAACAGTACAAGTACAGTTTCGATACTGTTTTCGTACATCCCAATATGAAACGTATGTAGAACGATGTACAAAGATTACATCGAATTCTACATTTATGCTGAGAAGCCTGTCAATCAAAATATGACGCATGTTTTTTTTTTCGCTAAGGTGCTGTGGTTTGGGACGTTAATGCGTATGCAAATTGAAGGATCACCTTATGCAGGTATAGAAAGTCCTTCGAAATAGCGGCTATCTACAAAAGATTTTCATCACAAAAAAACATATCGAGTGCTGGCAGCCCTTAGACAGCCCAGTGCGTCAACGTATCGCCTCACCAGCAGAGTTATTGTGGTGGATGATGATTTGTTGGAATTGTTAAACCCACCTTAGCTGCGGGGACCAGCTAATTGTTGAAAAAGTATTCGGAACCCTCCCAGAGGAATGTCCGTACGGTGATAGCTCGGGGAGAAGAATGGTTTATGAAGGATCACCTTTTGCCCCAAAATGAGGACTCTCTCGTGATGTAGTCCGGTCAAATGATGGAATAGCTGGTACACGTTTTTCCAATTACACTCTATGGCTTCCCGTGCATCGTAGGTTGGTGCTAGGTTTATAACCTTTCACTGAGAGCCTGTTTGAAGAAGCGTTGTACGTTTATGCGAGGATAAAGTTGGATTTTTCTAATTGCAATTAGTTCTAGATTTTTTAATTACTTCGTGGATCTCATTAGGCGTGATCTCACCCATGCTCTAATTGTTGCAAGATTGGGCGGTAGGTTCACATTCTTCGCCTTTATCGTTCCTTCGTGCTCAGCCACTGTGAGCGGTGTCGATCTTGTTCGGAGGTCGCCTATGGTCCTTTAGGTGAAACATGGAAACTCTGTTACTAGCAACACGTGTCTCGTGTATACGTGTGTATGCGATAAAACAAACATCTTCGAGGAACGAAAAGAGAAACCGCTACACGAAAATGTCTTGCCCTAAGGAATTCTTGAAACCGCTCCCCTTATATTCGATGCACGGTGGTGAGGGCCAACTTATACACCATTCAAAATTCAATTGTCTTTCCAAACTTACGGGACCGAAAAATAACCTTGCTACATATTTTAGTGAGTTTTTGTGAGTTTAATCTAACAAATGGGCATTTCCTTTTAAAGAAATTTTATGCATCAGTCAGTTTTATGCATCAATGTTAAACTTTTGACAGCCTTGGAAATGTCCGTTGCATGTTGTTCATTTGGACTCATAGAGAGGATAGAGAGGTAGCCGGATAGTCAGGCTACGCGATAAAAATAAGTCTAGTAAGTAGCATTATATGACGATATGACGATCGCAATAGGTCGAAGGACCAAGAAGAGAAGGTGAAATGTTATCGAGACATTGGGTCGAGTAAACACAATCATTTATATGAAACCATCAACCACACCCTTCATGGCTTTTTACGATGTTTGTAACGCACGCCTTAACGCCTTGCGTAGAACAGAACAGCAATAAGCGAACAAATGTACAAAACAATCTACCGTATCAACAATTTACTTGTGTACATTCCGCTAGTACTGTAGAGCAATCGCCGATTTATTTGTCCTATTTAGTTCTACAACCAGTATATAACTCGATACGACTTGTCTAACTGCTTTCTCCAAACGATTTAAATTCCATACGGCGAAATATTCAGAACTAGATTTTATCTAGATTGAAATTCCGAAGGGTCTTATTTTTAAGTCACAATTTGACGATTGTACTATACGAGTCTTGTTAGTCAATTATAACCATGCGTCTCCATTGCTTTGAGAATTTGCTTACATTATATTTCAGTGCAAAATATTTGGCATATACTATTGTTTGGGAAATCATAAGTGTTAGTTTCGAAACATATTAAATACATAATAGTAGGAAAACACATATTATTTTATATAATCTACCGAGTAGTTTTCATTTCAAAACGTTCAACATTGACGTATTAAAGCTTTGAAATAACGTCTTAAAGCTACACTGACATTCTACACTGTTTCTTCTTGCGATAGACAATGGAAACGTTGTACACTGGACATATACATGGATTTCCTCCCTCGGCAAACATATCATATGGATCGTTAAGCACAGCATGGGGCTCACAGGGAGGTTTAATTGCTTTAGGAGTAGTACTTGGCAGCTCTGTTAGCTTAGTCGGGCTTGCATTTGCTTTCATTACGTACAGGTAAGTGATATAATACAATAAGCAATTGTCCAATTCCATTATGGAATAATACATGTCGATAAGACTGTATAAACCGTATCACAAAAGGTTGTGGTGAGTGAAAAGCGTATAAGATTTCATGAACTTTATTCCCACAGTGCTCGTGGGATGAATCTTATTGACACTTACCGCCCACGGCCTGAGGTCTGACTGTTCCAGAAAATAATGAAGACATTTTATGTGTTTAGCTTATTTTCAGATTTAAAATCGTTGGCAGGAACAACGCTTTTAAGCCTTCTAGCTTCACTGTTTATGAGCCAATTAATCTTTGTTATAGGTGTAGGAGGAGTACAGGTAGGTTGTACTTACTTGTACAGTTGGTAAAGTTTTGCTAATTTTGCTACAGGAAGTGGAAAGTGCCAAACTAATTAAGTATGACATTAATAACCTTTTCCTCGTACTTTTAATCCAGGATTCCGAGCTATGTCTATCACTTTCGCTGGCATTACTGTTCATGAAGTTGGCATCACTCTGTTGGCTGTGTTGCTGCTGTCATCATGCGCTCGTATTATTTCGCTCCAACACCAATCTGCACTCGTATCGTGAATCAACCATGGGTAAAACATTGGTTAGTTACAGGTGAGTCTCGGATGCATGTTGGCCATTGTGAACCATTGTTCAATGTTGTTTCGATCAACTTTTTTTTGCATAATTTACAGTCTTGTATCTTGGGGATATCCCTTGATTATGCTCGGCGTTGCAGCTGCCTTCAAGTATAAGGAACGCGAGCTAAAATTTAACGGCTACTCACACATACAAGTGATTGCACAAATAGTGCAAGAGCTAAATGGTGAAAACCATTGTTGGTGAGTCTTACAACAAAAAAACATTACAATTGACAAGAATACCTTTAGCTAAACTTCGCTCCTCCTTTTCTTACTAGGTTAATGGAAGGATCGGCATATTTCTGGGGCTTTCTAATGCCAGCGATTGTGTTACTTTTTACCGGCTTTTATCTTGCCTGTCAAGGAGAAGGAGCTATCAAAATTGCCGCCGCACTTCAGGTTGACTCCAGAGCAAAAAACAAGTTAATAAAAAAGCGTGGTTTGCAAATCGGATTATTTTTCAAGGTGAGTATTAGAAATTGCATGGGAGTTTCATAATTGTTCACAATTCGTATTCTCTACCCATGCATGCTGTATATTGTATACAGATAAAAGATTAATTTACTTATGCTCCACCCACGTTTGATTTATTTTTCAGATTTTGGTCGTGTTATCGTCTGTTGTAGCGCTTGGTGCCGTTGCTTCGATCTGGAACGTAATGGAGCTCTGGTCGATTTACAGCATTGCTCAGGGAGTACAGGTGAGTTTCAGTATTATTTGCACAGTTTAAATTCTAAACATCTAAACACTTTAACATATTTTTCTATTGAAAAATTAATACACTGATTAACATTGACAGGGTCTCGTGGTAGCATTATTAGTGTCTTGTAACTGTAAAGTTTTGAAGCTCTATTCAGCACCTAAAACTCACAAGTCTCGCCGTGGCACGTACCGCAACCTGAAGGACGGTGATGGTGGAAAGTATGGTATCCTCTCTGTGTCCAACCCTAACTACGAGGATATAGTACATATCGGCAGTATGCCTGAGGAAAATCCATCGAGCCTTACCAAGATGTCCTACAAGGAAGGTTGCTTCGTCGATCGCAGCGACAGCACAGCACCGACAGCACTGGATTACGCTTTTAATGGTGAATTATCTACTTCGCTCTCGATTGACGAGGTGTCGAAAACTCCTTTGCCTGTATCAGTATAGATGGTTCTGCAGTATGTACGCAGTGACAAGTTTCAAGTTCAACCAATACCATGGAATGGAGATTTCGTATGCCAGCTAGGTAAGACAATAAGTTACCGGGTGGGATAAAGATGACTACGGAATAATCGCTTCAAACTATCCAACTATGTAGAAACCTATTCATATCAAAACCAAGGATTTACTGATATATCAAATAACTCGCCGTCCAGAACATAATCAGTACACTTTTCCTAACAATGCAATAAATCAAATTGGGAAAATTAAGTAACTATCTTTATCATTAGCCGTGTACAAAGATGCCATTTTTTTTGGGACACGCTGGCACGATGTGTTAGTCTTGTCCAGCGATATGTTCTAGCTTGGTTGAGTAAATCGTCGTCCGCAATACAAACGAACGTTTTAAAGGCAAACCCGCTCTTAGCTAACATATCAAAATGGTGCGGCGTTCCTAAAACTGCCCAACTCTCGACCCAACTAAATTGGTTCAAATTGTAAGACACTTAGACTGTGTGTCGAAATTTTACGTATCCCAGGTAATCTGTTACTGCTTGTTTCATCACTGTTATTATACAGCTTCCAAGAAAACCTTAGGGGAAATCAATCTAATCCTCAAGCCACGTTCTACATAGAGCTCTCATGTCGTAGAATCGACAATACATGGAACAGTTTTATTTTCGTGATATACCACACGCGTGCAAGGGAATTACTTGGAATCTGTTAATGTTTGGCACTGTACATATTAGTAGTAGCATTAAAAAACAGGATAAAGTGAATGGAATTGTCAACAATATTGATCATAAAGTAATATCACTCTCTTAAGTAACTAAGAAACACTCTACAGCTCTAAACCTATCACCGATCCATTGTCCGTTTACCTTACATCCCTGCTAAACGTGAGTGATTAATGTGGAAATGTTATTTACAATGTGTCGTACGTCAAACATTGCAAAGTTGCTGATTCATGTTTTGCCAGTGGCTCGAAAGACATGGTCTATTATATTTGGCACATTAGTTTCACTTTTTGTCAAATTGTTGTGATAGTTGCACAATAAGAGAGAGTACAATAAGATTTTGAAACGTTTTTATTAGACGTGTGGTAATGACCATGGAAAAATACGAAGCTGCTTGAACAAAAAAATGTTTCAATTTCAAGCAAAAACAGATATATACACAAATAAGAAAAAAGAAGTCAAATTGTTAAATTACAGCATCCATCATATTTAAAAACATGTATTCGAAGTTTAATTGATCGTTTACTACAAACAGTCACATTTTTCCTGGGGACATATGTAACTATTCTTCAATTATGCACTCAAACCTGCATAATTATGGGACGCTAGTTTGGGCTTTTGCCTTACCTGGACATCTCTAGGAGCCAGAGAGAAGCAATCAATCATCATTTTCTTTAAGTAAAACAATCAATCAGAAGCTCTCAGTAAAGCTGTATAGCAATATGCTGTATGAAAAATGTTATTTTAAACGTAAGAAGCTGTATTTCTTTTCCTATAAATGCATTTGATAGTGGAATTATCTCGATCAAACTAGGTTATTGAGGTATGGCTAGAAACATATTCCCGTAATGTAAACATAATCCTGTAACACATCAGCATCAGATTTAGATCATAATAAAGTTTTAAACTTATCATATTCAATCCTCTGGTAAATCATTAAGAAAGTGGAATATGGACATTTAGATACACACTTATATGTATTTTAGTATTCATATAATCAAAGATATTACTTAAGAAACGCAAGTAATAAAACTATTTGAGTTATGTTAATGTGTGTAGCTAACAGAGTTCCAAAATGCCTTTCTGTAAAATACATGATGATCTAATTTAGAACCTGGTATGATTTAAAAAGAAGAGTTTTTATTTTACGCTGGATCTCAGTATTGGGGACACGTGATTCACAGCATGCTGCAGGTACGTATCATGAAATAAAAGTACAATACAAACTAGGCGGTGGATATGTAATTATATGGAAGATTGGTTAGAGTTATGTATTTCTAGATTGAAATAAGAATCTAGAATAGAACATTCTCATTTCGGTTTGAACAGGAATTTTATCCTAATTAAAAATAAGCTCTGAAATTTTAAATAATGTCTTCAACGGCCCCGTATCGCGAGGTGGTATGAAATGTTTCACGTATCTTTACATGACTTTTTTCACCGGAGAGCAACATTTCAACTGTTTCATGATTCTCACTCTCTTCACTCTATTCGTGTGTTTGAAAGAGAAACAAGAGAGAAAAAGAATAAAAGAGAAACGAATGTTGATTGGAACAATCACGCACACTGCTACACTACGGAGTTTGCTTACAAATTGACAGCTTGTAGTTTGCTGGGCAATGGCGTCGGTGAAGAAATTCTAAACCGAGTTTATTAAATTATCAGGAATTAAAACCGTTCTGCTTTGGTACAATTGTTTCACGGAAGTGCTCATAAAGTTGTTCTTACGATAGTTGGACAGCAGGGTGAGTAATTATTGGTAAAATATGCTTACCGGTTTGCTTTATGCAAATGAGGCTCGGCACTGTGTTCACAAAACTTTATGCTACTGATTTTTCGTGCTTTACAACTATCGTTCACTATCAAATTTCACACCTTTTATTTGCGTTTAACTACGGTTAACATTGCAGTAGACGAAATGAGCAAACGACGGCGGACGAGCTCGTTCCAAGATGACGAAAACAGTGAAGATGATGGTTCCCCCGAGCAAAGCCCAGTTCCTGCAACAACAAGGAAGAAGAAGAGGCTCGATCCGGTAAGTGATGTTTAACTCCCGGGCTGTGTGCTTATCCCTTCTACTGATGAGTTTACACATTCCGAAGCAATGAAATGGAAAACTCAATGCCTTAGTAAGAATTTGTATCTTTTTATGGTTTTCTAGATGGAGTTATGTCAACATCTGTACGAAACCATTCGTACATTCAAGAAAGAAGATGGTACAACCATTTGCGATACATTCATACGTGCACCGAAACGACGCCAGGAACCATCCTATTACGAAGTAGTAATGAATCCGATTGATTTACTCAAAGTTCAACAAAAGCTAAAGACGGACTCGTACGAAGACGTCGACGATTTGGCCGCAGACATTGAATTGATCGTGAACAATGCAAAAGCATTCTACAAGCCTGACTCTACGGAATATCAAGACGCTTGCCAGCTGCTGGATGTGTTTAATACGAACAAAAAACGTATTATAGAAAATCAACTCGAAGAAGGATGGTTGGAAACGAGACCAAGAAAAATTACCCGACCCAGGAAATCGCTCACCGCCGAAGAGGATGAATTCGATGAAGCTTCCGATTTCGACCCTTACGAGGAACTTTTCGCTATCGTCATGACGGCAACGGATCCGTTGGACAACCATGAACTACATCATATGTTTCAGTTATTGCCATCGAAAAAGCTCTATCCTGGCTATTATGACATCATCGACCATCCAATAGATTTGAAGCTAATTGCTACCAAAATTCAAACCAGCGCATATTCAAACCTTAACGAAATGGAAAAGGACTTGCTGCAAATGACAAAGAATGCGTGCACATTTAATGAACCCGGGTCGCAAATTTACAAGGACGCCAAGATGTTGAAGAAGATATTTATGGCACGCAAGGCAGATATAGAATCGGGGCGGTACAGGAAACCTCTTAATAGACGTCCCAAAATTGCGTCAAGTGCGACGGTAGCTGCACTGAAGGAAGAGATCGAAAGTTCCGATGATGATTTCGATGATTCGATGGAAACAGAGGGCGATGGTCCACTTTGGCAATTGTTTGACCAACTGTATAACACGGCCAACACTAATGGTAAGTGAAGCAACAGCTTAAATTCCTTTTGTGTTAAACTAACCCATATCAGGCTATTGGTGAAGTTATAGTTTTATTGTAACCTTATTTCTTTTTCTTCTGTTTCACACGTGTGTTTTTGTTATATTTCATCTGATTGATTCATTATCTTCATTGCATCCTGGATTTGTTCCGCCTTTTTTGTGTTTCTTTCTTTCATACCATTTGTTGAATGAACTCACATAGATCCCAATGCCTTAGGTGCGCCTTTGGGTGAATCTCTTTGGAAGCTACCGAACAAACGTTTCCACCCCGAATACTACAACCTTATCAAGAAACCCATCTCCATGGCACAAATAAGAAACAAGCTGAAGAAAGGTATATACACCCACATTACTGATATGACGGCCGATCTGTATTTGATGCTGGATAATGCGAAAAAAGCTAACGCTCCCAATAGCAAAATTCATAAGGTAAGTGTCCTATAAAAGATAAATCCTTATGAGCTCTATGAACTGATATGGTTTCAAATTTCAATGCTTTATTTTTCAGGATGCTCAAAAAATGCAGAAAATTCTCAACCAAAAGCTGATTGACTCGGGAGATTTAGAAGAGAGCGACGAAGAAGAGGATGAAGAAGATACGGATTCGTCTCAACCGACATCATCGCGCAAAAAAGGTCGTGTTGCCAAAAGCATTGGTTCACCTTCACACTGTTCTTCGAATAGTGCGCTGGTTTCCAAAACCAACCGCTTGGTTCCGACAACGATATCGTTGAAAAAGAAGCTGTTATCTTTACACGAGTTTCTTGTCGATTTTACGTACGATGATCATCAACCGATGGCCTTGTTTATGGAAAAACCTTCCAAAAAGTTGTACCCAGACTACTACCAAGTCATTCAGCATCCGATAGATATGACAACGATTGAAAACAATATTAAAGCGGATCGTTACAGCACCATCGATGATATTGTGGGCGACTATCGGCTGATGTTTTCAAACTGTCGCAAATATAACGAAGAAGGGTCGATGATCTACGAAGATGCTAACATTCTCGAGAAGGCATTGAATGAAAAGTTGAAGGAGTTTTCGGGCATGAGCAAAAAATTTAGCCTTTCTGGGAAAATGTAAGGAACGACACGATCGAAGGTAAATGTTTTTTTGCATGATCTTATGGTTTTATTATCTCTATTTTCAGTGTCAAACCTGCGCGCAAGAGTAATTCTACTCCACTGGAAACGAAACTAAAGCAAATGTATGACACGATACGGGAATACCGAGAACCGAAACAGAACCGACAGCTTTCGTATATATTTATGAAATTACCTTCAAAAAGCGTAAGATAACATGGCGTACAAACGAATTTCACTACAGTAGCTTTCTTATTCAATTTCTTCAATTTTTATCATTATTTATAGGAATATCCTGATTATTATGATATCATCAAAGACCCGATTGACATTGAAAAGATCGAGAAAAAGCTACGCCAACAGATTTATGAAAGCGTCGATGATATGGCAGCAGATTTTATGCTTATGTTCGAGAACGCTTGCAAGTACAATGAACCAGATTCTCAAATTTACAAAGATGCGCTATGTTTGCAACAATTGCTCATCCAGACGAAACAAGCTCTGCGAAGTGAAGAAACCGTACCCAATGTACAACAAGCAGTGCAGGAGCTTTTACTATCTCTCTTTACTACGTTTTATAACTATCAAGATGAAGAGGGTCGATGTTATTCGGATTCCCTGGCAGAATTAGTTGAGTACGATGAATGCGATGGCAATAGGTAATAACGAAAGCAGAAGGTTTGTCCAAAATGCGTAATAAATAATGTATATCATATTGTTTTCTTTCCAGGGTGAGAGCAATTTCTTTAGATCTCATCAAACGCCGTCTAGACAAGGGTTTGTACAAGCGTTTGGATACGTTTCAAGAAGACATATTTAGTTGCCTTGAGCGCGCACGTCGACTAAGTCGCACAGATTCGCAGGTGTTTGAAGATTCCATTGAGTTGCAATCATTCTTTATAAAAAAACGCGACGAGTTATGTCAAAATGGAAACGTGCTCGAATCTCCCGCCCTGAGCTACAACACAATGCACCTAAGTGCCGCTGTAGAATCTCTACGACAATCCAAGCTACTGCAAGAGGAAGAAACCGACACTGATAGCGATGCAGTGGTGAGTACCATATGAATTAAACCGTAGTTTATATTACACATTAGTTGATTTCGAATATCATCCATGCTTTATTTATCTATTAGCAACCATCTCAAGGAGAGAGTATGACAATCGATCAAAAAGTATTTTCTCCCGGAGACTTTGTGTATATCGACATGCCGGAAAACAAAAGTATGTATCTGTGTTATTTTTAACGTAATTTAAGGAAACTGTTCTTATTGTGTTGGTGTCATGGTTATTTCTATTGATCGATTTTATGTTCCAGTTCCTGGCATCATGTATATCGAGCGCCTGTGGACAACGGTCGACAATATTAAGATGATGGACGGTTTGTTGCTTCTCCGGCCGCACGAAACGTATCACGTGCAAACAAGGAAATTCATGGAGCAGGAACTTTTCAAAAGCGACCAACACATTCAAATCCCTCTGTCTAAAGCATTGAATAAATGCTTTGTTATGCACGTCCGGGACTATGTTAAACTGAAGCCAGAACACTTTCCCATCAAGGATGTGTTCGTATGCGAATCTCGGTACAGTTCAAAGGCGAGATCATTCAAAAAGCTGAAAACCTGGAATCTTGTGCGTGCAAATGATCCAGTGAAGCTGATTCCTCGAGAGGTACCGCTGGAAATAAAGCGCGTTATGTCTGTTTTCAAAGAGCGTGTTGAGAAGCATAAGGAGGAACTGTCGGAATTACAACTTCAAGAAGCAATGCTTGAAAAGGAGAAACCAAACGTGGTTATATATATGAACGGGGTGGAAGATGGAAATGTGTATTATGAACAATACAATACCGTTTGTGGAGGTGTAGTCAAAACCGGCGATTACGTCTACGTAGCTACCGAATCTGGCAAGCAATCGATTTCACAGATTACATCTATTTGGGAAACAAAAGAGTAAGTAGATATTCTTTCGGAATATACTATAAGAAAAAAATGTAACCACTTGGTTGTATTCTAATTTCAATTTTTAGTGGAAAAATTTTGTTCCGCGGACCCTGGCTTCTAACTCCTCCCGAAGTACCTGGCACGATAAGTAGATTATTTTATCGGCAAGAAGTTTTGCTGTCAACCATTCAAGAAACAACTTCTGCTGTGGCTATTGTTGGTCGATGTGCGGTGCTCGATCAAAGCGAATATATCACTAGTAAGTATAAACTTATTTTAAAATAACCGTGTTAGGTTTTAGTATTATATTGAATGAACTCAAAGATAAAAAATTCTAACACCATTATCCAACACCTCTATTATTAGGAAGACCAACGGAAATCGGAGAGTCCGACGTATACATGTGCGAATCTATATTTGATGAATTTAAAAAACAAATTCGCAAAATAGTTGCTCCTTCGGGTTTGCGTAAATTCACGCACAGCCAAATGGTCACTACGGATGAAGTGTATCATTTCCGTCGTCCCATAAATCCTCCAAAGGTATGTATGAAGAGAAAATGTAAGATAATTCAATGGGAAGATCCCACTAACTTTATCAACACTTTAAGGTAACATGTGGCGAAATTGCAGCAGTTCAGGAAAATAAGCCAATTTCTTCGACTGATTTTATGGTACGTATTATAATCTTTATTTACAATAATAACCGAACTTAGCGGTCATAAGTAGTTTGATGAAATTTCATAGTGTGCTTACATAATTACTAACCTTCTCGAAAAAGTATCTAGTCTAACAATCATAAAGTAGCGTTAAACTTTCATGCTAATGGGTATTATGATTATTTCATGTAACCCTGTTTGGACTTGTGTAATTTAATTCTACTTAGTTTAGAAAAATTACATCTATTTTCAACTCTTTTAACAATATGTTCGTAGAAATGTAGCATCTTGTGCCAATAACATTGACGCCTTGAAATTAAACTAAATAAAAAAAAGCAATACAAGCATCTAAATTAAAGTAAGAAGTTAATTCAAACTGAAAATGCGTAGGAAAAACACACACTCACAAATAATGTATAGGTAATGCCAGTTGAAATAATAAGGCCTTGGAGGAAGAGGATATAACATAATATAACACAATATAAAGATATTAAAAAGCTGGTGTTGACAAGCCTACAATCATCACATACTGTGCTGTTATGCCCCACCTGAATCTTACAGGACATGAAGGAAGACTTTGGCATCATCGATGATTCGATCGATGGGCCTCCGTCGATTGGGTCGGACACAATCATGACGGCATCGCCACATCCAACACAAACGATCAACACCAGCACTCCGACGATGACCACCAAAAAAACATCTAAACCCGGCAAGAAGCTAGTGACAGGCTACATATTGTACTCTAGCGAACACCGGAAGACTATCTGTGCCAGCAATCCGGAAGCAACGTTCGGTGACGTATCACGCATTGTCGGAAACGAATGGCGCAATTTGAGCGACCAAGAAAAAGCTATTTGGGAACAGCGGGCGGTTAAGATAAATGAAGAAAGTGCAGCAAAGTACGCAGCCGACATGGCTGAATCAAATTGCCCCAGCCCAGCCAACTTCAAGACCGACGGTCCAATCATACAGGACATCGTAACGAATCATGTATGGTGCTTTTGTTTTTTTCGTTATTATTTTACCTCAATTATAGTCACGCTAGAATCTTCGGATGCGACAAGTAACTTTGCTTGAATCTTGAATAAGCAATTTTGCGTTTTTCAATAATGTGCCCAAGATTTTCTTTCCGTTTTGTAATTATAATGGTAGTGCTTGGACGATTTAAAGATTTGTGATTTGATGATATTGTTTACATTTGCTCAGTAATCATATCTTTGCTTTTGCCTTTTATCTTCAAATTTCGCTTTAAAAACAGGCCTATGAATGCTGCTGGGACAAATGTGATCATCAATATGAGGATCCTGCTGAATGGTCGGAGCATTGTATTGCCGAAGGTGCGGGCTGTGTTTACAAGACATTCATCGCGTCTGCAGATCAAGAATTTATCTGCATCTGGAGGAACTGTGTGCGACTCCGCCGGAACATGCCACCTTTTCCGTCTGTTACGCGACTTGTGAAGCACGTCAAGGAAGTGCATTTAACGAAAGGTGTTAGCAAGTTAATTCAACCGCAGGACCGTAGCAAAAACTACGTGCATTCTAAACGCCCTCCTGGAATAAATACGGGAAATAATGCACCTGCGGTTAGCATGGGCAACGTAAACGCCAGCAACATGGGGACGATTACTTTACAACCAATGGGTAACGTAGGAAGCCATCCATTGAACGGCACTAACACAAACATTATGGCACTGTCTGCTCAAAACGCTGGCGGCGTAGTATCTGGCAATAATCAGATGCAACCGATGCACGCACAACAATCAACATCAATGGCAACGGCTAGTGGAGCCAATGCACCGCAAATTGGCAATTCGATTACTGCCCCGTACTTCAGCTGTAAGATATCTGTTACGATCGAAGCATGTAATCCGCGGAATCAATTATTTACGTTTTGCATATTATTATTTCAGACATTTCTGCCCAACCAGCAGAACCGTTGTTTGTTACGGTACCTCCCCGACCCCAACGTGTACTACATTCGGAAGCATACATCAAATACATCGAAAGGCTGCAGCAGAAATCGACCTACATTACACCGTGGCAGAAAACATTCACCGCTACCAGAGAGACTATTCCTAATACGGATGTAAATAGGCTACCGCAGCAGTGGCTTGGGAAACGTGCTCAAGACCGTTCAGATGTTGTAGTGGATGCGTTGTGGCAGTTGCGGAATTTCATGATGAAGGAAGTGATCCAATTTGATCGCTTTTAGATGTAGTTTAAGAATTAAGTATCACATTACATTTCATGCCTTATAGGTTTGCAGATATTTCATTTCAAGCATAGAGAAAAGATTTTATTTCTTATCCATTGAACTTTGTAACAAATGTTTTAATGTAAGATATAAATACATTATATCCAGCAGTACGCAAAATTGGTAAAAGTTTGAATTTGAGAATAGAATGCTGATAATCTGGTTGATTTTTTACATATACTTTGTTTAGTATATTAGTTTTATTACAGTTTCATCTGCAGATTCGCCATTTTCGCATAATATTCATGCACCAAACGGGTCACCTCGCCAGCACATCCCCATGCAAGTGTAATTCCTGCACCACCGTGACCATAGTTGTGGACTAATGCATGACGCTCTCCTGAAACATGACTCCATTAAGTTAAGGAAGGTAATTGAAGAGTTATGTTTGAACTTACCATTAACGAAAACGATACATTCCAGTTCTAAACGTACCCCGGTAGATCTGACCGGACGTAATCCAACACTATCCCGTACGATTAGTGCATCTTTCAATGAAGGCATAAGGTCTAGGCAACCCTTTCTGATAGTGTACCGGTCAATGGGGCTTACCAGCAGATTGTTGCTTTTTTGCTTCGTCCCACCCAAAATGACTGTATCCGTGTTGGGAATTATGTAGCACGATTCATTGGTGAATGAATGAAATACGGATGTCGACTGTACACGCTGAACCTGACCACGGACGGGAAACAGTTCTGCATCATCTGCAACGTTTTGCGAACCCATACCTAGACAATTGATAATAATAGCATTTGCGGCAATGTCCATGCGTTCCAAGCAACGGATACTTTCCAAACGTTCTTGGCGAAACACTACATTACGAGTGGACAAAATGTCACGATAGTGTTTCATCAGTTTGGAAGGTTCGCATGTAAAAGTGATGTACATAAATGCCGTTTGGACGTTCTGCTGTAGTTTAAAATGTTCAGACGCCTCACACACTTTACTAAATCCAAACACAATATCATGCCACCAAGGAGCGGGTGTGTCGTTTTCATAACACTCCAGAACTGGCACTAAACAAATTCCACACCGATCGGCATATCCACCACGCCATAGTTGCAGGAAATAGTCGTGCGTTGCTTGAGCCCATCGTCTAGAAAATATCGTTGCTTTAGGTTAAACTGCAAACGTGGTGCGATGCGCCTTACGAACCTACAATCGATGATCGATGTTTTACCTAATACGTACGGTCCCCACAATCCAGCGGCCACGTCACTCGTTGTGTTGGGACTAAAATTATCACTTATGAGCTGTATTGTTGAACAGGGAAATTCATTCGACAATCGCATAGCACAGGATAATCCATTTATTCCACCACCTAAGATAACAAACTGTTGATAGTTCGTACACATCGTTCTTTTGCGTAGCCAGGTAGTTGTTTACAAATGAATGTGAAAAATCACTGCAAACTCTTAGCAAGAAAAGCCGCAACTGATTCAATCATCAGCTGACTCAGGGCTAAAAATATTGCATTTAGTTATCTCGCTTTGGCGCGTTACGATAGATACGAAGAAGAATAATCATTGATTCACTTTTAATAGTCCACACGATAAGCAATATACCTGTTGACAACATTAACGACAACACGCAGGAAATAATGTTTGAATAGGCAGAATCTTTATTTATTTGTAGGACATAACTTTTAACACTAAATTTTGATATGATGAAACAGTTTTATTGCTTTACACAACGATATCTTATTTCTATTGAATTGCTGACTTTAATGAACGATTCGGGATCTATGACATTAAAGTAATACGGTTATTATGCTCTGTTTCCTCCCTGCTACCTATTGCTTACGTCCTCTACTCAGTTACCATGTGAACCGCCCGATTAGAAGTCATGTGCATTGAATAATGTTTCATAATTAATGAGCTGGCGGTACTATTAATCACATTCAGTTCAATTAACCTTTCCTCTCACTGCAGATTTCATTTTGCTCGGGGTACTACTTTTAACGCGCTTATTGTACGTTTTGATGTAAAAGTCTAAAAACAAACCCAGCACAATGATTGCCTGCAGAAATCCGTACCACAGCCAAAACGTTGGGAAATTGCAATTTCCGCAGACCAGCGGGCGTCCAAAATGGAAAGCTAAGTGTATGAACTGAGTCAGCTGCAGTCTTGTAAGATATTTTTTCCACCACACGCTGCTGCTCTGTGCTCCCAGTGATGTGAGAAAATAGTAAAAGTACATTATCGCATGTACCAGCGTATTCCACAGACCGAGCAGTAAGACGTGACCTCCGGGAACGAATACTAGAGCGCAATAGGTGGTTACTACCATGAACGAATGGTGATACACATGCAGAAACGAAACATGGGATTGTTTCTTGCGTAAAACGAAAAATATCGTATCAGCTAAGTCGAATAGCTTGAGCCAGAAATAAGCGTAGCTGAAGTAAACTTCATCCATCCCTGCCTTCGATCTCGTGTAGTCGATCGGTTGACATCGGAAGGAAAAATTGTCATACAAAATGAAAACATTGTAACACTGTAATGAGAAAAATATAGCAGTATGTTAGTACTCATTTAGTGTCTATTCGCTTACACACACTTACAATACGCAGAAACAGCATAACATTTGCGGCCATTTGGAACAAGTTGTAAGCCTTTATCATGTGGAGGACATTGTACGGCTTTCGATTCGCCATATGACGTGGACCATAGCGGAGCACGAAGTATAAATAGGCTAAAACAATGCCCACGATGTAAACGGGTGATCCAGCCAAAGGAAGATGCGCACTACGGTCGTCTAAAGTGAACAAAAAAGTCTCAGTTTGTGCACGATTAGCCTCCACGTGTGTGATGCTTACCTCTTCGCTCGATGAAGTAATCATTGTAGTATTTAGTAGCAATGCTAAGCACTGTCACCATGGTGCACTGCGAGATGTTCCGCGAACTACTATATCGGGTGCTACGCTAAAGCTACAGATTTGTGTCCACTTCCGCCAATAACTTATCACTGTACTGAAGCGATAGTTGAGGTTGAGTTTTTAAACAAGTTATTAGTGTCTTATTGGCAACTTTTCGTTCGGGTCAGTCATATACAATTTCGTAGCAAGATTGTAACGAAAGGAAAGTTCAAACAAGGCCGATATGTGTTCATTTTGCAGCAGTGAAGCAATGTATTGAAGACGGTACAATAAATCGTCGGTTTATCTATCGTGTGCCATTGCGAGAGGGCCGTGCAGTAACGTCGAAACAGTTCCAGCTCGAACTGTTACGTAAAATTGGAAACTAATAATGCATATCGCAATTAACCTCTTTTGCAATTTGCATCGAGAGTTAGGTAAAAGGTCCGATTAATTAAATACTACCTACAGCAACAATTACAACTTTTGCTTGGCGTAACGACCTGCTACTCGACTAGGTTTATACCTGACATTTTTTCTGGCTTACTAGACTTATCTTTTACCACGTAGCCGAATAGTCTGTCTAAGAAGCTACAAGAGAACGGACCAGATGAGACTTGGCCACTGTCCAGTTGTGTGGAGCCGATGCCGCTACTAAACACACCACCAGGTCGCCCCTGTGAGAGATCGAAATATTTCTTGAATATTAAAATTGCATTAGTGTGTTGTCGCAATTGTCGTAGCACATAACCAAACACTCCGCTTTATTGTGATCTTTTTTTGTATTTATCGGAAGAATGGCCAAGCTATTTATCTATTTGTGATCAATGTTGCTTATTGTTTCAAGACATTCATTGTTAGTGTACAGTAGAGTTTCTTAGTAATAACAATATGGTGTAGTTCGAACATTCGACCGGGCGGCCCAGTGAAGTATTGGTAGCGGCGCCTCCACACAACACGAGCGATTTGAAATCCCATCCGAACCAATCCCCCATACGTAAGACTGGCTATCTAGCAACGGGTAAATAAAGTCAAAGAAAGCCAGAAATGGCAGTGTTAGTAGACCTCATGACCTCATTGTGCTAACTTACATCTTACTATGTCATGCGTGCCATTTCGGGTTTACTAGACTAATCGTTTACACGGTAGCCGGGAACTCATTCCTTGCAACGGGGGATTAATCCGAATGGGATTTTAGACCAGTCTTATGGTGTGAAGACCGACCCCGGTTTTTCTTATTATTGCTAAATTTTGTACGCAACATGTTTACGGATATAACATATAAACAGGTATTGAACAGTCGGTTTTAAATAATTAAAATGTGTTAAGGTTTGGTATTTATTAGACAAATATGCAAAATTTCTTTCGTTTCGTTTGGACAAACGCAGTTTAATAAATATTTAATCAAATATCTAAAATGTTTCTTAGTTTTCCGTTCTCTCTGTGTACGTACAGTTTATTTGTAAGCATTATTTTGGGATCAATTGCATATACTTATAAAACTAGCAGTAAAAATACATAACGAAGAAAAGTTGTTTAGCTATCCAACCTTTTATTTGTAAGACAAATATTATTTCTTTTTAATGTACGCTTTTACATAAAAGTCAGCAAACAAGGTGAACATAAACATATTTTGTGTGAAACCGATAAATAGAAGAATTTTGGGGAAATCACAGTATCCTGCCACTAAAGGAATACCAAAATGTAGCATCAGAATAGTGAACTGAACCTGTAAGATAGAACAGAAATGACAATTACCAACTACGGATAAAATGCCCAACAAATAGATGGAATCGTACCAGCTGAACTTGGGTGATGTATCGTTTCCACCATAATGAATTTTTCAATTCCGGCTTGAACGTTGTAAGGAAATAGTAAAAATACATAATAACATGTACAAAGCTATTGATCAACCCTAAAAGTGTGGCGTGGCTCCCTGCAAGATAAGAGGAGTAAAATAATCATGATGCGTATAAACACGATAATATTACCCTGCATTACAAATAAAAGGTAATACATACCGGCTAAAAATTTAGTAAATATGTAGGTGGCGACTACCATGCCTGCATGGTGATAGGTGTGAAGAAATGTGATCTGGTTATACTTTTTTCGCACTACAAAGAATACCTAGATAGGCGAAAGCCATTCAGATATAGAATTACATTTTAGTATATCATTACTCCTTACAATCGATCGACGAACTTACCGTGTCTAGAAGATCAATAATTTTAGAAATAAAATAGAGATACGTTACAAATATGAGTTTACGTCTCGTTGGGTTGTCTTTCTGGTTGATCGTTTCGCAACTCCAGCTGTAGTCCGAATCGAAGTAAGAGTTCAATCCACCCACGATGCCGATGTAAAGGTTCAAAAAGATCTGTATCAAATTGTACATATTCATGACCGTTGTTAGATCGAATGGTTTCTGATGTTTCATTAATCGACGACCCCAATCGTTGACGAACTGTAGGTACAGTACAATAATAGCTATAATCGGCCATGGCGACCCAAGCAAAGGATAATGCTCGACTCGGGGATCTGTCAGTTGAAACGAAAATGTAAGCTTTTAGAAAGCATGTAGTCGCATAAATCCAAAGTCACGCTACATACCTTTGTATTCGTTGAAATAGTAATTGATCGTTTGGTAAATATTACGCAACACTAACGCCATCTTATTGGAGAGAGGGGCACTATTTTCTACAATTATTCCAATAGCACACGCTGGTAGTGAAACAAAGGAATGATCTCCAATGTCTGTCGTAAAAAAACACCCGTTGATTGCTGCTGGTTTGGTGTTCCTACATCAACACAACACGCGCTTCCATTTGAAGGAAGAAGCTTTGAATTGATTCACGAGAGCCTTATTATATTTGTCACCGGTGATAGAATATCTCGCGTACAGCTAATATTGCACATTTTCAAACAAAAAAAAACCCGCAACAACTTAAATTAACTTATCACGATCCTACTATGGAACGATCGAATGTTCGAATACGAATGGATCGTCTGTCTACACAACGGCGATTCCAACCACTAGCATAAAAGTGACCCACGAAATGCTAAATCGAACGCACCAAACCTCTTGCGAGTATGGCTAGTCTGTGTTTCAACCGATCTGCATACAGTGCATAAATTACAGAATTGGTTGGTCTCACATTTTCCAACACACTGTGTGCTGTGGTACCATTGGAATAGCAATAGGTACAAACAAATACATACAGTGTACGGATTGCCCGGCACACCAAGCCCTTGCCCGTACTGTTAACAATCACTCAGGAACGCAAATCACCTTATTGGGTTAAATAAATACGCAAATTTAGAGAACAACGAGCGAACTTACCTAATACCAAACTGTTTTTCAATTGCGGGGATTGGGAGGCTTTTTGTTTGAAATGAGATTAAGTGAACTTTAAACTTTCCATTACATTCGTTGGATTGGGAGCAGTCGTTAAGTTCATCGGACTTGGTTGGCATAGTTGGTTGATTGGTGCCGCAACAGTAAATTTGTCACATAGTGTTCAATATTTGGGTTATTAATAGCACTCTAGTACTCTGGTAACGCATTGCTACTAAGAGAATGGATCTGATTTCTCTCGCGAAATAACGCAGCAATGTCAGCGAACATTTAAAGTAGGGAAAAACCAATTGAAAAAAGGGATATTATTCAACATTTTTCATACCATCTAGAAGTTTAGAAATTGAGGAAGAGTTCTTGTAAACTACTTTCAATACTACTGCATATTAGTTAGAATAAGTTAGAATCAGAAAAATTGAAAACAACATGGTAACATAAATTTAAAGTTCCGCACATGGCATTGCAAATTTTCCGCATTAATTGGAATTCTTCGAAGCTGAAGATCTCTGGAAAATTCTTCAACCTGAACAACCACAGAGGAATTATGCACAAATAGACCAGCTTCTTATTGTTGGAAAGCATTTCTCTCCTGGTGAGTGATATCATGACTAAGAACCAATGAGATGAGTCTGCTTACTTCAGGCGCTGACCCATATAGCAGGATGGGATGTAGAGTACCAATCTACAGCAATGATCAAAAGGAAATAGAGGATTTTTTTTGGCCGTTGCACGATTACAACCTAGGATCCTCAGTAATCTTGAGAGTTTGTATTGGAAAATGCAATGAAACACATAAGATAGTAACACAATTTGTGTCTTTATTCCCAAATCTAATTCGCACACGTGTTAGCTGCTTCTGGTGTATTACAGTATATATTGTTTGCGTTGGTTTTCAATAACTTCTCTCATTGATCTGCCTTTTACCACACGTATATACATTCAGTTTTTTAATGCTTTTTAACCACAAATTCAGCGTACCGGTCGGATCTTGGATTTGACGCTATCGTCCACTTTTGGTATTACCTTTTTGGGGGTTTTAAAACTGTGTGACACTGTCGCTCTTGGCCGTCGTGGATATCGTGGTAATAGTAATGCTTAACAAAAAACTTTTTTACTGCACAATATTAACATACACGTCACGGCTAGCAATTATTTTAAAACTAATTTAGCTATTTTATTTTTGGTTACGTTTATTTTCCATCCTTTTGTTTGTTTGTTTTCTTAAGCGCCTGATGTCTCGGCTCACATATGGGTGGTCCATTTGCGTATAAAACTTTGACATCCAGTAAAGAATTCGCAATTATCATATCGGTTTAACTGTATGAGCCTATAACAGTGTCTACGTTTCGTTATCATATTCAGTTATTTGGTTTGTCAGAGTTTGTCCGAGGATCATTTCAGACGATCTACACTTTTTATTTCAATTCTAACAGGCGGGATCTTGATTCGTTTTTTTTTTGGTTGTTTTGCAATATCATTACATTTTGCAAGTTTTGCCTCTTTTTCCCCGGGGTTGAAACTAATGCTGCAAGAGCCGATCGCTACACTATGCATTCTTGACTCATTTCTTGTGGTGACACAAAAGCTTTCAATTATTACATCAGTGTTTTTTTGTTTATGTTCTTCCGGCTATGTTTATCAATTTGCTTGATATTGTTCGCATACTCCTTGTTAACTTTGCTCACTACAACTTGATTGTTTCAATTGGCAGTTAATATTTTGATAAATCTTCGTACATTTGAAATCGTGTTCCACATGATATCAACATATAATATCCTTGTGCCATACACTGCACTTCGAAATATTGCCTAATGAGTGCTTTTAAACCGTTCTTTTCACTACAACAAACAATTATGATGAATGATGGAAATCATAAAAATATCTAGAAGTGTATATCAAAACGTATGAAGCAATAAATGATATCATAAGAACTCGAACGCCTCATATTTTGGGCATATTTTTATATAACCCAACTACAACAAAAGCTCGGGAAATTCTCCTAACACATAAAATATATGATAGTGTTGCTAAAATTCATGTTAATATTCCACGACGTATTTGAACAATTCTATCGCACTAGGACGATCTAAATTAAGGAAAAACAATCATGAGCTGGTTTGTATTTCCGCTAAAAACTGCATATTTATCACTTATTGCGTATGTAACAGACTTATGAATGGATGATAGCATTGATTACACGGCTCGATTGTTCAAACCAACATGAATCGAACGCCGTGCCCGTCGTTATGAGTATCTGTAAGCTCTTCTACGAGGAAGGTTGTGTTGGTTGTTAATAACGTATTACCTAATCAATGGCTATAGCATCAAGGAATGCACAGGATACAGAAAAAAGCTATGGTTTTGACAACATGTCGTCCCTGTTGATCTACTATAATATATCACTGTCGTACAAATTGGTCATTTTATTCGCATTGTAACTTCAGCTGAATGTCGATTGCACTTTATACTGTCATTCGTAGCACATTAAATCAATACAATATTTAGCTACAAACTAACAAAAGAGATCCAATCCGTTTGCTCCGAGTTTTGTTTTCGTTTTCTTGTTCGCTAAACTACACATTGTTCAGATCTGTAAGACGTTATGTAAAAAATACTATTTACTGTCGGTTTTTTTTCCACTAATCCTAAGGCAGATTGTTTTCTAAATCAAAAACACATAGAGAAACATACAAATCAAGATCAAACTGGGCGGGGAGGAAGGTCGTATTGATTATAGGTTTGTAGGGTTCGGTGGGCTTAACATGCATCCTTTCTGGGGAGCTAGGCTACGTAACTAAGTAAATGATAACCGACAGATGTCGTTGAAATTATTCAACATGTTTAGGCAAT
The DNA here is from genome assembly GCF_943734755.1 of Anopheles moucheti. Classification (NCBI taxonomy): domain Eukaryota; kingdom Metazoa; phylum Arthropoda; class Insecta; order Diptera; family Culicidae; genus Anopheles; species Anopheles moucheti. Next base: position 1,920,583 of record NC_069140.1, read on the forward strand.
TGTGAAAACTCTATTGTGTTTTTTTTCTTTTGCGTATTAACAGTAACATTATCTTACGCGTAACGGCCACGCATTCTTACTTCGTATCATCCTCTCCCTCCGACGAGCTGCGTATCGTGTTGTACGAGGAATTTCGGCTTTTCAGCATTCGCAAAAAGCTTCCTACCGCGAAGATCGTTCGACGATGTCGATGAAAGATTCCTTGGTACAGTGCATCCCTTAGTGCCTTACGGTCGTCGACTACTTCTACTTGGATTGGGTAGTGAAGTATTATGAGCAGTTATTAACGGGTAATGCACGATGCCCTTACCTGTGGGGCATGTAGGAGTATAATAGAAAACAGTAAAGAAAACATTAGATCATTCGATATAAAAACATCTCATATAAGTAAAACAGTTAAAGTTAATGAAATTATAAAGCAAATAATGTGACTAAGAAAGTTATGAGAGTTATGAGCAAGATTTCAAGATATCAAAGGATGACAGGATGAGGATTCTTTTCGTCGCTCAGGAGCGATGCATTTTTTTCCCACACTAAACTACTGATGGGGACGCCTGGTTGTTTAGTGCTAGTGACGTCAATGACGAATAAAAAAACGATGGCTCCTTTCGAAAGTTTCTAACATCTCTAATTGCGTATCGTTTCTACATGTAATACCTGTTGCAGCAGGTGATTTTGGTGAGCCAATTTCATCGCTAAACGTTCGTTCCTTCAGTTTGCGATGTTTCATGATGATGGCGGCGGTAGTGGTAACAACAGTGCCCGCACTAGCAGCACCAGCACCGGTGCTCGATGATGCTGCGTTGATCAACTCCGCTGGTAGCCCAATGTCGCGAGCGTTCCCGATGTTAGCTGTATCTACTAAGTTTAACTTCATGCTTCTCTTCGCCAGATCCGTATCGGTAACATCGTGTTGGTAAGCCGGTAACCCGGCGGACGTGCCGGGTTGCTGCGGTGTTTCCGGCAGGTTGGCGGCCGTACCTGTTACCACGTGTGCCACCAGCTCCAAATTACCCGTATCGCGATCTGCTGTCGATGAGATGATTGGCCTGAGCGAGATATCTAGATCAATCGATTTTTGGCTAACCGCACTTTGCGACACTATTACCCGATTATCACAGACCTGTCTATCCGATTCTACATCCATAATTGAAACCATGCTATACGAACTCCTGAGCGAAATGGTGCACTAAACGCACATGAACTATCACACATTGATACCACTGCAAAACGGCACCATACACGCTGAATAATCCGCCCCAATCCGAAGTAAAGATGCTGTCAGAAAAGTCCGAGTTTACTAAAGCCACGTACAGGAGAGGGCATTTTAAGTTATGTTTTCCCGGGAAAAGCAATCACGGTGGTCGCGCTTCACTCCGATAGCAATCACGAATAGCCGAACTGTACGCACTACTTTCGTTGAACATTAACTCAGGAATTTTAAGAAAATTGTTACTGTCACTGTTATTGTTTCTCACATTTCTTTCGCGCCTATCGTTTCGAGCACTTCTATTAACCGACACGGCACTGGAGCTGTTGGATGCTTTGTTTCCGTGTTCATTATTGTTTGTCTCAGTATGTTCGCCGGATATTCTGTTCGGGGCATACTGTGAGGGCGTTTTCATGCCACCATCCACGGTGTTGCCTGTAAAGTCTGTAAGGATGATTTGTGGGCCAGCTTGCGACGAGTCGGATACATTACTCGGTTCCAGCTTGAATTTATACAACTGTTCAAGCGGGACGTTGTTTTCTTTTCGATCCTCTTCGTGTATTATTCCAATGGAGGATATATTCATACTATACGATCTTTGTGTTGATTGGATTCTACCCTCGGTAGGTAAATACGTTCTCTTGTTATGTTGCAGCTTCAGATCCTTGAAGTTTGTTATACGTCTAGACAAAACGATATTTTTAAAGCACCACTGGGTATTGGTTGACGAACCGAACGGAACTCTTTAGATCAGTATTTTTAATTTGTCTATTATTTTGAAGAAAAACTGTATGTACGGTTTATGGTTTTCAACCTTGTTTGCGATCCACCTTGGCCACACTAAGAATCACTAATGATATTCCAACTCGCGTCGTTCATGAACATACAGGATGGTCTTCACTCATTTGACTCCTACGGTCCACATTCGGTGCACGTTGGCCGCAAATCGCTTGCACCTGCATTAGCGGGCACGTTGCAACGTGCCTATCCAGGATAACCATCGTTTCATCGTAACACTACCTTTACACACGTGGTCGGAAGGCGATCAAGATGCACATTTAAATGTAAATTTGTTGAAGAAAGTTCTTAAACACCTTTCATACATAGTCCATTTTTTTGCTTCTGCTTCTCTACACTACTGTGCAGCTTTGCGTCACATAGTGATTGAAAATAGCGGTTCTGGAATTAGTACAGTTAGAAGGCTTCCACAGAAACGTGTGGTTGTTGTTGTTTAGTTTCGCGGTATCGCTCACATTCCCATTTTGAGCAAAGGCGATCTAAACTGAAAGACAATGAAGACAGATAACAAGTTAGTGTAATAGAAAATTAGCAAAGACAAAGTAAGTAAACCGAAAAGGAAAAATAAACAACCTTCTTAAAAATATGTTCACAATTTTGTACAAATTGTATACGTACATTAACTTTTGCTTATCTTTTAGGAATAAAGTTTACAAAAACTCTAAACAATATTTATTTATGACACAACTCCATTTGTTTCTAATTTGTATAATATTTCAAGCATCAAAAATTAATTTAAAAAATCTAATTATAAAAGTATTAAAAGTATCTTCATCCAGTGGATCTTTCATCTTCATTATCCTTATCGAAACGCCTTTTCAAATTCGGTAATGGAATAGTTGTTTACCTCATAACATTAAAGGCAGTTTACCGTTCAATTAAAATGGTTAATGAATAGGAACGAAGAGTATCAATAGAGTGTGACGATTGAAAAGGGGTCATCAGCCTTTTAGATTGATGAAAATTGTGTGATTTCGATTCGTAATGGTTTGTTACAATACCAACAGAGCCTTGATTTATGTTATGATTTAATTACCTCAAAAGTACAACATTACTTAATAAACAGTATAGCTAGCAATATGAAAACGTGTATTCCGATTGCAGAATATCTTTTTAGGAATGAATTCCGCCGTAACGTATAGGCTCTAACAATACAATCACTAAAGTAGTGAGTTGTCAACTGCACATTCCAGTTGCGACACTGTAACACGATTGAAATTCAGGATTCATTCACCTGTTTTCCATTGCAACAAATCAATATTCCCTATATGATTTCGACCTGTTATCAACAGTTACGTTAAGACAAACACCATTAACACGTTACATACAATAAAAGACAACTAACCGTACCATGTTCCAAAGTAATCATTGCGCAACTACTACAGGTGACAGAGAACCGATTCCTGCGATACGTAATTAACCGATACCGTGTGATTGAAAGCGACTATTAAAATGTTAAATGATGGTACACGCAAAATAAGAAGGTTTGATTTGCTAACCAACGTTTATGATAAATAACTCACCGTTTTCTGGTGCTGATAATCCAATAAGCTTCTCCTATTCAGAACTTTACACGGCACACGCATAATGCGACTGGAAGTTGTAGGCAAATTTAACATCACACATTACGATAAACAGAACAATTTCGTTTAATTCATAATAAATCAGCCCATTGTTCACTCACAATAGCACTCAAAACAGGACAAGAGTAGATTTGAGCTTATATTTTTATCTTTTTGTATCGCACGTGGATATTGACCGGTTTGTATCCTTTCTTGTAATGTATTTGGTGGATGAAATTTAGTGCAAATCCGTGTTTTTCCACAATAGAAGACCGCTTTCTACCAATACATGTGGCGGTAGTTGAAGCATGCGCAATAGCCGCTTTTATCTGCTTGCACAAAACCATACAAACTTTACTCAAACCCACTTACAGTTACGCTTTTACATTCTAGTAAAAATTTCCATCTCCTTGTAAAAGCAACATGCTCACACAAACTATGTTACCGGTATACATGCGAATGTCTATCATCTGCATATGTGTTCATACCTGTTGAAGGACTACCAACTAAACTTTCGTTTAGTTTTTTATTCCGAAGAGTTCCTCTTTTTTGAGCATAATGAACCTTTTTACCATTTTACTATTTCAAACATCTAAGTGTTGGATTACAATAGCAATACGAACAAGATACAAGATTGTTTATAGAACTGAACACCACCGTGACGTTTTCACGATCTCTCTCGATCGTGATGCACTTTTCAAAAACGTGTTCATTATTCACGTTCGAGAGGTGTTCGAAAGCCGATAAAGATAACACAATCTTTCTGAAAACGGCAATTGGACAATGCTGGAACCCAGCAACTTGAGTTTTCCCGATGTGATTACCCGAACCTTTTGAACCAGGAACTTCAACCACCATGACTACTCAACGGAATGCCTGTGTGCCTGAATCAATCAAATTGAATTTTAAGTTTATTATACTCAGATCATCAGGAGTTAAACATTCTAAATCACCTTACGGAAAGATGAGTTCAATAATTTCAAAAAATAACAGTTACTAAACTCCTATATATATGGAATCTTTTTACAAACTCTTAACCGTGATTGTAAGTACAGTTTTTACAGCACCCCATTTAAAGTTGACATGACAGGGGTTTCAAAACAGGGGTGACAAAAATAATGAATTAAAGAGCATATGTAAAAATGCAAACAGTGTATTGGCTTTTCAATTCTCAGTGTTGGTTTCAGATTCTGCGACTTATTTTACATTAGAACTTTGACATGCTTTATAATCGGAAATGAGCGAAAGAAACAAATTGAAAAGCGACTCCATTGAAGTACATCAAAGCGTATCTCGGAGGGTACGTACACCACGTGTATGCTTGTACACCACGTGCATGCTTGTACACCACGTGTGTGCTGATTAAGGGTTCTGATCGAACTCCTCGTACTCTCCCATTTTTTAAACAGATTCTCTCCAAAAACGGTTTCCATTCAACAATTTAACATATTTTACTAATTCTTACTGTAGTTGTATAGCAAAAAATAACTGTAATCTTTGGCAATCTTTTCAAAAGGCCTTATTTTCCCAACTTTTCATTCCTCGAACAGCAGTTCATTAACTCTTGAAACCGTGCGTATAGTCTGACTACCTAGGAAATGACAGCTGACAAATGTGGAAAAAAGATTGAGAAAAAAGAAAAGAATTTACAAAACACAAAAAGCAAGAAAGGTGTGTCTCTTCGGTGAACGGTGAAATTTGGTGATTACAGAAATCTTGTTCAATCGTGTGCACGCATTCCAAATCCGAATTACATAATGGCAGTACCGTGCAGTGTGCATTCGTTACGGGCTAAAGTTTAAAGCGCGTGGGTCGTGTGCTGCAAGAGGTGGCTGCTGGGACGTCGGACGGGGGCTGAACCTTTTGCACGACGGGACGGGATACCACCTTTCGGTGTGACGGAAACGAGGAGGGGGAATTGATCCGCCGTCGACGTTGCTCCTGGTCTGCCGCCTCTTTACGGTACGCGGACCATCGGGCCCCCGTCTCCCCGTCTCCCCGTCACGCGCTATCGTTTCCCGTCGTGCCGATATCGTTCTACCTCTGCTGCACACAGCGTCTTCCCACCCCAACCACTCTGTGTGGCGCTAACAAACGTGTGGCTGTCCACCGCCCCCCGGTGGTATTCACCGCTTCCACCCGCTACGCACACGCACGCAAGCACGCAGTCCCGTGTTTTGCTGCCCGGTTCTGAAAAGAGAGCGAAAGTGTTGGGAGTGCGCGTCGCAAGAGAGTGAGTGTGCGAAAGTGAGAGAGAGAGAGAGAGCGTGCAGCAGCAGCAGGCTCCAAAGATCCGGAAGAAGAAATTTTTGTTTTGGGAGCTGGGTTGAGGGGCAAACCTAACAGAAAAAAAGTGCACAATGTGGAACATGATGTGCGATGTGATGCCGACCATCTCGGAGGACACCATCTCCCAGCGGTCCTCCCAGTTCAGCGGCGAGGATGCCAACTTCGAGCAGCTGATGGTTTCGATGCTGGACGAGCGGGACAAGCTGATGGACAGCTTGCGCGAAACCCAGCAGCGGATGGCCGACATGGAGATGAAAATCCAGGAGGTGGAAAAGGAACGGGACAGTCTGCATCGACAGATTGCGGCCAATTTGCCACAGGTGTGCATTTACTGACCGTGGCAGGGAGTGGGCATTATGGCGACACCAGTTCATACTGCCTACGCAGATCTTCCGTCCCACGTAGACCGGCAGCATATCGTGCGTTTTGCACGGTAGGGACACTATACCTTTTCATGGATTATGATACGATTCTCTTTCCCCCCTTACGTTCCCCCCGGCACAGGAATTCTCGACACTAACCAAAGAGCTAACGCAGGCCCGCGAGACGCTGCTCGAACGAGATGAAGAAATCGGAGAGCTGAAGGCGGAACGAAACAATACCAGGGTAAGGGGTCGAGGTCAAACAGCACAGAATCATGCACTGGTTGCCAAGATGTGTGGACGTCCGAATGGCGCCGACCATATCGATGCAAACGCCGTTGACCTGCAACAGAAACATCATCGTCATCATCAATGCACTTATTGAGGGCTTTTTTCTCTCTGTTCCATGTCACATCGACGTGCAGCTCCTGTTGGAACATCTCGAGTGTCTGGTTTCCCGGCACGAGCGTTCGCTACGCATGACGGTGGTGAAAAGGCAGGCGGCGTCCCAGAGCGGTGTATCAAGCGAGGTGGAGGTGTTGAAGGCCCTTAAGAGTTTGTTCGAGCACCACAAGGCATTGGATGAGAAGGTAACGCGCATACATCGGTGGTTCACCGGTGTGGCAAGCCCACGCTCCAGCCCATCCGCCTACCGTTACCCGTCCTACCCGATGCCCGTCCTATTCCTATAAAATCTCCTCGGGTTTATGTGTTTGTGAAGGTGGCGGTCAAAAGTGGAACGAAGAGACGCGCAGAAAGAATGATTAATCGTGAGTGCGTACCCGAGTGCGTGTGGTTGAGTTTTTTTTTTCGTTTCGTGGTGTATTTGATTCGCGGATTGTTATCATCGCGGAGAGTGGAGATAGTTATTAGGCAAGATCGTCCTCCTACACGTTTCCGCACGATGCTTATGATTTGCATTTAGATCGATCGGTCCAGGGAATCGGTCAGCAACTCCCCATTGGCTGAAGGTTCTCTTTTACGATAAAACTTCGTTTACATTACTCAATTTTTTTTCGAAGAATGGCGTGGACGCTTGTGCTAATTGTGACTAACCGGCGAGAAACTAAACCCGAAACATATTTACCATCTTCGATTCATCACAATTTGTGCTTCATCGGTGTGAAAATCAAAATTTACTCAATGATACTGTCAATATTATATGTGTACCAGGGAAAAGAATGTCCCAAAATTGATTGTTTGCTTTTAAGTGTTCTTTAAGAAGAAGAATTTATTTCTAACTCACATCAACAATGTGAACCTAACCTTTGATAGACACGAGGCTATGTTTAAGGCGTTCATTAACGGTTGCACTCTTCGTCCTTTAGGTTCGCGAGCGGCTCCGAATATCGTTAGAAAAAAATAATGAGCTGGAAGAGGAACTCAACCAAACCAAAGAGGAGGTAAGAAAAGTTATTGATACACTAGGAGCGGTTGTTAATAGATAGTTCTAAATATACCTATATTTCAGCTTCAACAATACAAATCCGGTGTATTGTCTAACCAATCTGACCCCTCGTTGGACAGTAGCAGCGAAAAGAAGGTAGACAGAATGAAAATTACAAACAGTCTCTCCTCATACCGACATAACCACTAACTAATCCGCGCATTTGCAGGACGCATTGAAGAATGGTGAGGCAGGAGAAATGATCGATTACAGTGCGAAAACGCACGAGCTGCAAACGATCATCGAGAAGCAAACGGCAGAACTGTCCCAGTGGCAACGGCGCGTCTCCGATCTGAACACCAAGATCAACGAGATGGAGGACAACATGTGCAAGCTGCAGAAAGAGTACACCAAATCGCAGGAAGCATGCGTGAAGCTGCAACGTGATCTGCGCGAAAACGTTGCCCAGAAAGAGGACCAAGAGGAACGAATCGCAACGCTCGAGAAGCGCTATCTTAATGCACAACGCGAATCAACCTCATTGCATGATCTAAACGAAAAGCTTGAACAGGAATTGCGCCACAAGGAGGCTCAACTAAAGGTAACTAACTGGTACACACTTTGATGCATGAAGAAACATATTAACACCCTTTATTGTATCTTCTAGCTGCAAGAGGGCAAAATAGCAGCAATACAAGAAAAGCTTGAACTGTCCGAGCAAAAGTTGGCACAGTTCTCGAAATTGCCTGAAATGGAGGAACAACTTAAGGCTCGTATGGAAGCCCTAACACAGGTAGGCAAGCAGGTAGGCTAACACGAGGGAAAGATCGCGTCAAAATCTTGTTAACTCCTTCAATTTCTGATACAACCGTTTACATACCATCCCTGTAGAGAGAACGTTCTACGTGTTTGGAACAGATTCTCGCTTGTAGTCTGCATGTTACCTCTTAACCAATGTGTGACGTCTTCCGCCCTGCATACATATGCTGACCATATTTGTTCTCTTTCTCTACGTTTAACAAACACAAGGCTCAAGAGCGGCATGGTTCCGCGGAGGATAGAATTACGCGCCTCGAAAACAATGTGGACGAAAAGAATGCGGAAGTCATGCGTTTGAATCAAAGACTGAAGATGAACGAAGAGCACAATCAGCGGCTGTCGTCGACGGTGGACAAACTGCTGGCTGAGTCGAACGATCGATTGCAAGTCCATTTGAAGGAACGCATGACAGCGCTCGAGGAGAAGAATACGCTCACGCAGGAGCTCGACAAGGCACGTAAATACGCCGAGGAGCTGTGCCAGGAGAAATCCGATATGCTCAAGGAAATCGCAAAGAACCGGCTTGAGATGGAAACATTCAAGCGTCAAATTTTGCAACAGGTTTGTAGTGTGCCTAGGTTGATTTATCCTGCCGTACCAGCTCAAACTAATAAATCTTGTATGTTTGGTTTAGGAAATTGCGTACAATATTCAGCAAACCGAAGCACTTACCAGAAGCTTATCACCAAACGCGGTCGGCAATGCGTCAGCCAACAGTGGATTCTCACGCAGCGGTTCGGCCACATTCAGCACACACAGCTTGCGGCGGAACAAGCCGACACTCGAGGAGGAACACTTCAACCGTTCGATGGCGGAACAGGACTGGAACAAGCTGCAGCACATGGCCAATGCACAAGTATTTGACGGAGGCGTTCTCGAGGGCGCAGACGAGGCGGACAATCTGTTCGGCACAGGCGATATTATATCCCCGACCGGACACACCGATGCACAAACTCTGGCCATCATGCTGCAGGAACAACTTGATGCCATCAATAATGAGATCAGGTAAATGTGATGGCCTTTTGAAATGGAGGATCAACAGGATCATTTAAAGAACGTGTTTCTTTTTTGTTCAACTTTAGGTTAATACAAGAGGAAAAACAATCGACAGAAGCACGAGCCGAGGAGCTAGAATCTCGTGTCGGAAGTTTAGAGCATATGAATCTACTGGCCCGCGGTCGCTCGATGGACCGTCAGAGTCCACCGCTCAGTGGCAGCAGCACACCAAACAGTCCAAACCGTGACTATCTTCAAAAGTATCATACGGTAAGTGAAAGTGGTTCGCTTGCGTGTTTTTAATGGTCGTGTTAAAACCTGTTTTAGTTCTCACCAAATTGATCAGTTTTCAACCTTGAGTTCAATTAGTAAACAGAATGTACTCAAATTTACATATCTTTCGGCCGTTGTTAACTATGTGCCACGTAAAAAAACGTATTGAATTGTTCTATTAGCGTGAATATGAATAATAGCGTTTTTGTTATTGCGATCAATATGTTCTTTCTACTCGTATGCTTATCGTTACAGGCGCCAGCGTCGATGTCGCCAGCGCATTTGCATCAATACGTTACCACTTTGAATCAAGTTCCGTTGTCGGAATCGTTACCCTCTAGCCAAGTGAGTGGTTCCGGAGTTGAAAAGACCTATTCTTGCAGGACTTGCCTAATCGCTTATCTGGAAAGGGAATCCAAATTGTTAATTTTTTGTTCGATTCAAGATTGGCAATCTTTTCTGTGCGCAAATTCAATGCTTCGTTTTTGTGATATACTTTTCGATATTTTGTTTGTTTTTATTTGTTTCTACCCGCTTCAATGTTGTGGTTACAATGCTTTAATTGTTTCCCGGATGGGAGGGAATTTTGTAGAAGCTTGTTGATGTCTACCGAAATTTAGTAGATTACCGTTCTGTGTTTTGTTCATTAACATTCGTCCAAAAAGAAAATTAATTGAATGCAAACGACCTTTTTCATTAGTTTTTATGCGTACGACAGTAGCAAGCAAGTGGTGCTTATTTTTTATGATAATGAAATTGACCAATCTATTACTCTGTATGTGCAAAACAGAGAAGAGAGCTTTTATACCGGTTTTCGCATGTTTTAAAACTTGCTAATGAATTTTATTTCTGCATAGGTACAGTTGGCGCATCTTCAGTCAGAAATGCAGCATGACGATATGGGAAATCCAGATCATGATATGTCGGCTGGCGGTATTGGCGGAGGTGATACCAGTTCTGGCGGAACTATATCTCCGGCCACTGCACGCACAATGCGGCTGGAACGGTTTGCCCTAGCATTAGCCCACAGCCAAGAAGAGCTGAAACGGTAAGCGAAATAGCTTAAAGCGAATAGATATTTAAATTTATCTCTACTAAATCAATTAACCAATGCTTATTCCATACATTTTATATGCGATGTTTGCTGTATTCTAAATGATGCACTCTTCTACTTTAAATGCTGCTTGCGCGGGGATAGGAGATCCCAAGGTGTCATGCATGGATCGGAATTTCCAAGCGAGTCCAGGTCATTATCATTTAAGTTATATGGTACCAAACCGTCCGTTCATACAAAACAGAATCGCTACAACAGTACGCTGACCAGTGCCATGCTACATACTCGTATGCAGCGCTTTCAGAACGTGTCTAGGTTGTTAACCAATCCTCCCGTTCATCATCAGCGCTTCCTTCCGACATCTGTTCATCAACACCATCATCGGCCTCATTTTCAATCTTTCGTCCGTCGTGCGCCGTACCGGGGAAGACTAAAATATCGGTTTCCACCGACGACAACAGCATTTGTTGCTGGTCGGGAGCGCCCGTTTGCCTCCCTCCACCACCAGCATTACTATCACAACCATCCATATCTTTCCAATCGATACTATTCACAGCCTGTTGTAGCTCCAGCGGCCACCATATCATGCTCCTATTCACAGCGCAGACAGCCGCAACAACAGCAGCAGCACCGCCACCAGCACCACTACTACCAACAACAACATCAACAACGTTTTCATTTACCACATCCATCTATCTCATTGCTGCGCCGACAGGCGGGAGATAATGTTACATCGCGCCACCAAACGCGTCAATCGTTGCAAGATCAATTGCGGCATGCAAATATCTTTGACATTCATCGGCCACCTGTGCGACACATTTCATTGCCGCGCAGTAGTTACTGTAGGGACGCTGGTGGATTTCGTTCCATACCCTCCTCGTTTGCCACCCGGAGGGTGTTCGAAGTCCCACCACAAACACGTTCGTTTTTGCAGTTAAATCTTAAACGTGAACTAGGTTACACGTTCCCACGTCTGATTTCCAACATGCCACTAATCGGGACGGCCAATGAATCGATGATCATCATCAACAACTCTCCGTTTGCTTTGACCGATCGGAGGTTTGGCATATTGCACCACTGCACCATGTCCGATTCGTATGTGTAGCAGTGGAGTTTTTCGGGAGGCTCGTCCTTAGGAGTAGTCATGTTTACATTGTGGCTGGCTGATGGTGTTTCGTTGAGACTGATTGAAGCATTCTGCTTGTAACGTGTTAAAGGCGTGTTAGCTCTAACTCTATAGCATTACAACTATGATTGAAGGGACTGTCGTACGATCGTCGGGATCGTATTTATAGACTACATTGCTATGCAAGCGATATAATCCTTTCGTTGTATATGCCAAGATGTTGTTTGGATTGAAATACAGGTTGATCTCAAGTTTTAGTATCAAGCTGATGACTTTGAGGGTCTGAATTCCTTTTGTGTGGAGGGTGTTTTTTGCATATTCATAGGAAAGCAGCAATGGATCCTTCCTTTCTCTTATCTGTTGTTGCTTATAACACCTTTGGATTGGAGAATTGTAAGGAATTTTTGTGTTGAAGGCTTGAAGAAAGGATGTAAGTCATCTACATACATACTTTTTCTACGTAACAACGTTTGTTTTCCTGCTGTGTTAGTAAAGCGTCGGACCTAGCACATTGATAACTCGAACGTTACTACTACTGTCACGACTACGTACATCTCACCTATTGCTCATGAATTTTATCCTACTTAAGTGTTACCCAATTTCGTAGGATGAGAATAGGTGCTGCGCCAACAGTCGTAGTATTGGGTCTTTGGCTAAATTCGTGGCGTTGTAGTTACTTCTTTACATTTTTGGTAGTTGTGTCAGAATATTGCCACGAATAAGATTTAAGATCCAAAAGTTAGTGCTAGTCCAACACCAGTTTATGGAGATAGTCCCCTCAAGTGAAGCAATATGTTGTAGTTCAAACGCTAGTGACGGCTTCATGTATGAAGGCTTTTGATCTCCGATTTTCATTGGAGTGTGCACAACGAAGCACGAAGGGAACAAATTAAGTAGTTGACATCAAAATTCTTAAGAAAAACATTGGAACTTGAACGACATGGTCGATTTGCATCCGACTTCGTGTACAGATGAGTGTATGCAAATCTTATCATTACGTTAGTATGTGATTTAATTGAAAATTACTAGAGTCGCTACTTATAACCCTTCTTAAATATTATGCTAAACAGCCATGCTAACCTTCAGAATTTGGTATTCAACTTGATTTTACGCATTAATATTATACTGCGATCGGTCACGTAGTGTTGGTTTTATGCGATTGTTTAGCTAAAATTTGTGACAGTTTTTATAATGTTTTGCCAGCTTTAATCTAATGTGTTCTTATGAATCCGCACTCATTGCAGGAATCATTTTGTCGCCAGCAACACGTACGGAATGTCCCCGCTTAACTCACGCCATGGAAGTCAGGAATCGTTGAAGCACTTAAGTATGGTTAGCTCGTTAAGTTCCCTACAAACGCCAACCGCCAGTCGGGGAGGAGATGCCGTATCGGCGGCTCAAAAGAAGAAGGGTATTAAATCCAGCTTAGGGCGGTTCTTCAGTAAAAAGGACAAGGTAAAACCAATCTTTTGACTCGTGTTATAAAGCAGAAAATAACCAAATTTGTTGTAATTACTGTATCGTTTAGGTAAAGGGCGTAAAGGATTCCTCCATGCCAGACGGCTCTACTAGTATGATGTCGATGAGTGGGTTATCGCTTATTAGCGACATTGATTCCACGTATGATAATATCAGCGTATCTGGTTACAAACCACCGGGCAAGTCGAATCCGATCGATTATACTCGACAAAAGAAAAAGTATGTAGCTGCCATTTGGTTATGGCCATTTCCTATTAGATCGTCATCTATATTGTTGCGTTTCTCTTTTTCTGCAGGGAACACGACTATCGGCATGATCTGTTGGGTGAAGCGATGAAAGCAGGCACACCGTTTGCACTGTGGAACGGGCCAACAATTGTGGCTTGGCTCGAGCTGTGGGTCGGCATGCCGGCCTGGTATGTGGCGGCATGCCGTGCCAACGTAAAATCCGGTGCCATTATGAGCGCTCTGAGCGATACAGAAATACAACGTGAAATCGGTATCAGCAATCCACTGCACCGGCTAAAATTACGTCTTGCCATACAAGAGATGGTGTCCCTGACATCGCCATCCGCACCGCAAACCACGCGGACAACGCTGGCATTTGGTAGGTGTACCTCTACGCAACCTCTACGACTAGATCATAACGAAAACTGTTCTTTGTATATTCCCTCTTACAGGTGACATGAATCACGAGTGGATAGGAAACTATTGGTTGCCTAGTTTGGGTCTACCTCAGTACCGTACTACGTTCATGGAGTGTCTAGTAGACGCTCGCATGTTAGATCACCTCAACAAGAAGGACCTGCGCGGTCAGTTGAAGATGGTAGACAGCTTCCATCGGACTAGCCTGCAGTACGGCATATCCTGCCTGAAACGACTAAATTACGACCGTGCGGCACTGGAGGAGCGACGAAAGGCGTCCGAAAACAGTCTCAGCGATGTGCTGGTGTGGACAAACGATCGCACAATGCGATGGGTGCAGAGCGTTGGCTTGAAGGTGAGTGTTGCTTGTTGCTGAACTGAACTGCAAATTTCAAATCGACACTGATTGTTGCATTCGTCATCTTCCAATTTTAGGAGTATGCCAACAATCTGCTAGAGTCCGGTATACACGGCGCACTGATAGCGTTAGATGAAAGCTTTGATGCTAATTCCATGGCCCTAGCATTGCAAATTCCAACACAAAACACACAGGTAAGTTATTAGCACCGAAACAGTGTCGGATAATTAGTTTCGGACAAAACAAGTACAATTCGTTAGATCTGCGTAAATAATCGAGAATATTGCTCGATATTGTTCATCTTATATTGAACTTGAGAAGGTTACATTTCGCTCTGGCTAATGGTTACTCATATTCAACGACTCATATTCGTTTTGTCCGATACTGTTCGAAGATAATCGAAAGTATATACGATAATAACCACTGTATCTGTTTCATCTCGTTTTTAGGCTAGACAAATTTTAGGCACGGAATTTAACAAACTACTCGAACTGTCGACCGAACGGCGCACGGATCGAGATTCAATCAAATCTTGACATAATCCTAGTCATCCTAGTCTAAATGGATAATAAGTATGCTAATATTAATAATGATAATAATATAAAGTAATAATAATAATAATAATGATAATAACAATAGCATTATTATTATGAGTAATGAAAATATTAATACTAATATTAATAATATAACGATAATACCTACCTACTAACAGGCGGATCACTGCGCAAGGAATGAAGGGCATGCAGGGCAGGGGAAGAGGTATAGTATTTTATCGGGAAATAATAAATGCAAGTAAAGCTAAAAATGGACGTAACAGAGCAAGAAGGCGTGTAAGGTGGTGACAGTCGAATATTCAAAACAAAGATACATACCAGCAGCATTAGCAACAAATGATTTAGTAGGCAAAAGGGGAGGGGAACACACCGTGCAGACAACGCAGGACCGGTGTTACTGGGGCTAGAGATATAATAGAGGGGAAACAATATATATATTATATATACATACATGTCAGGGCGGCTATAATGCACGTAGGCAAGCGTACAAAACCCTCGTATGCTCGGATGATTGGGATGGAATTATTGGATTTATCTAAATGCAACATTGTCTGTACAATTAGGGCAATCGCACGCATCACTGGGAAGCAAACAGGCGATGAAACCATAGGACAAAGGGGTATGCAGTGACGCCAGAAAGGAGGGGTGGGGGAACTATTGCGAAGCTATGTATAATGGTAGGTTTGAAAACAGACTCCCAAGTGAAAAGTATCGTTAAATAGGTAGAGACGGGGGCAGGCCGGGAAGGGTTGGAACAGGCGCGAAACATGCAGATACAGATGCAGCTGTAGATGCTGCCAAACTTTAAAGGAACAAAACGTAAAAACACAACTACGCTATTGTAAAGATATACTTATAATCCCGGCATGAAAACAGAAACAGAGCTATGGAAGTGAACAACAACAGCAGCAAAAGAAACAAAGAAACAAACAAATACAAAATGCAATGCATCTGTGTTCGATAACTTAAAGCAAAGCAAGCGCCGACAAGAGCAAGCATTATTTTTCGTTTTTTATTTTGTGGTTGTATTCTCATTTCAGTTCAGCAAACAGTTGAAACATTAATTCTACAATATTGTGCACTGGTCGTGCATTTGTTCGGTAGTTACTTAAGGGTCTCTACAGTTGTCCACCCTACGTATTCGGTGGCTTAGTATTCAATCTCATTGCTCACAACGCGTTGTGTAGCATTCGTTGCGGCAGCCGTCGCGTAACGTAGACTGTTGTGGAGTTTTTGTTGGAGTCGTTGGCGCTTTTGCTGGTACAGCAGGGACTGACGAGGGCGCTGGTAAGGTAGCATGTTGTTAGTGTTCGGTAGTGGGTTAATAATGTTTGCTGGTTGTCGCACTAAATGCGGAGCGGGAATTCCTCGATCCTGGTGGTATCGTTTTTGTAATAGTGTCTGCTGCTTCCTACGATTCATCTCACTGATGCGAAAAGCTATTTTATGTGCTCGGTTGCTATCCACGTTGCATTGGAGATTTTTACGGATCACATAGTAGACGCTGCGGTTCTGAATACCCTTACTAGGGTCATTGCAACGTGGCGTCAGTTTGTTGCTGTACACGTAGGCAGCCAACGCATTGTTGGACGTCGAGGATACCTTTAGACGATTTGTGGCCGCTTGGCGCCATTGTACCATGGAACAGCTACACTGCCACGGATTCTCTATCAGACGCACGATTTGTACGGCAGGAGCCAGACGGCGGAAGAAATCGGTTGGCAACTGTATCAGCCTGTTGCCATGTAGATACAACTCAAGCAATTGGAGCTGTTCGTCGAACAAACCGACCGGTAACTCGGTAAGCAGATTGTAGGATAAATCAATCACTTGCAGTCGTTTCACTCCAAAGAATGCGTCCATCGAAATGGCCCCAATTAAACAGTGGGACGCGTACAATTCAGTTAGGTTCTTCATCTCGGCAAAACTGTCGTACTCGACGAACGAAATATTACCCTGTAGAAGCCGCAGTGTCCGAAGCGATCGAAGTCCTCGGAAAAGATACTGATTGAGTGCAGGCAATTGCAAATTGCGAATCTCTAGCAGTTCCATCTGGGCTAATCCTTGGAAGGGTTTGGGCGTTCCAACCTGAAGTCCAACCGTGTCACTGCCGATGAACAATGAACGCGTCATGTTCGCGATAGCAAACGAGCTATCGAACACGTACTCAATGGGATTGTGGCGCAAATCGAGCTTAGCCAGCTTCGGGAACGGTGGAAAGGTGAGTTCCGAAATTTTGGAGATGTTGTTCGAAGACAGGTCCAACACGTGTAGTTCGAGCAATCCGGCCAGAGAGTAGTAACTAACCTCCAGCAAACGATTCCGGGCAAGAGATAGCAAACGCATGTTGGGAGCACCGTAAAAAGCGAATGGAGGCAGTATTTTCAGGTTGTTGTGCTGCAGTGAAAGGCGTTGCAGACGGTCAAGACCGTACAGGAAGTCGGGATGCAACGATTCCAGCTGACAGTCATGTATGGAAAGCGCCGTCAGGTTTGTCCATCCATAGAACGACACATTGCTAGTGCTGGCCAGCTCGCGCTTGTATACCTCGTACGGTACGATCTCGAGTTCGAATGTCTCCGTGAGTGCTTCGGGCCCATTGTTTACCACTACTACTTCTTCCTCTACATCATCGTCGACAATCTGATAAGCATTAGCGTCGTTTCCATTAGCACCTGCCAAGTGTTGCAAACCAAGTCCCGCCAGAGAGGGCATTGTACGATCGAGAACAGTAGGAGGGGCGCTTCGGATCAGCTCGAGAGATTCAAGATGAAGTCTCGCAACGGGTAGTTCAGCATCGAGCGAAAAACGCAGCAATTGCGCTTGTAATGACTGCACATGTAGCTCTCGCAGATGTTGAAAGCGGACCAAATTTGATGCATTCACTGGAAATATGAGGTTAAAAAGGTTAAATATGGTATAGAACTCACGAATTGTTTTGCCTGTATCATTAAGTCTAAAGCACAGGGACTTACGCTGATATGGTTCGGTTTGGGAGGTGTATATTATTTTCAGCACCGCCGTATCTAGTGACAAAAGATCTTCGATTTTTTCGAACCCAGCAACTTGTCCGACCATGCACAGGGCATGGAACGATGAGCCGGAACCATCAAGCTCGGAAATAGTGTCGGATGTCACTGGATCTTCAGCGAACTTGAAAGAAATGTAAAATATTTCAAACTCTTAAAACACTCTTGTGCTAAGGGACTTTGTTTTCACTCACATCCAGGGTTTCCGGTGATTTGGAAGTTCTATCGCACATACATTCTGGTGGACAATCCAGCAGGGCAAATGATGTATCGCGGGCTTTTGCAGCGCGGAGCAACTACATGGAACATTTGTATAAAACAAAAGGCTACGTTTTAAAACAACGGATGTGAGATAAAACAGATGACAAGAGGCTAAAAATACTGTGAACTAGTTCCCAGATGCGAGATAAGCCACTGTTCTCCCAACAGGATAGTTTTATGCAGTGGATTTTCCTTTGTCGTATTCTTCCGGAACGGTTCGGTTATAAGAATCAATTGTTTCTGAGCTTAAACCACATATTTACACCAAGCTGCAGAAGGAAACTATATCCGATAACAGACATTTGCACTCAAAAAAAGACTGGCTGCAATCGTTGCACATCTGTTACAGAATTGATCGCCTTCTTGAGCCGATCCGCTTCACGGTCCGTGCGTTGATATTCTGGAACTTCACTTCGTCATAATTAATCCTTTTAAAAACACGCGTTTTAAGCATCCTACGCATTTTGGGAGTATATATGAATGGCCGCACTTTAGATGCACTCACAGAAAGAAGCGCCACTGCAACAAGGATGTACAGCGATGGTCGAAATATGCTTGCCATTGGCATGCTTCGTTTTAACCTATTGGCCGCTCTATTTCAGAATTTTAGAAGCAACGTGTCCTGTCAGCGTACCCAGCACACTGAACTGAACGCGGTACTACAGTAACTGAGCATGAACCACATGTGGTTCAGCGCACTAGATTTTGCTCGGCTCGCTCGGCGGAAATCGCTTATCAAACCACCGCATTCAAACACGAACTGTGACGAACGGGAACATGTGTAGTAGCGTTGTACGATAAATGCGTATGAACCTATCCTTAGAATAGGAAACACTTCGTACATCAACAGTATCCGCACAATATCGGAGCTGGGAAAGGCATGTTGTTTGCTTTTACTACTGTATCCATTCCCTTTCGCCGTATCGTCACAGACCGTAAACAGGGAAGAGGAGAGACTCGTTTTATGCGTCCAGACTCATATCAGCTGATGGTTGCATTTCCATTGTGGCTAGACGCGCGCAGCATTCGGGATGCTAGATTTTAGCGCGCAGATAACCGCTCCTTTCCTTTCATTTTCTTTCTTTTATTCTCTTTTGTCCACGACACCAGCAGAGAACTTTTTGTGTATTTTGATCGCCGTTTTTTTCTCGAAGCTTTCGGAATGATGACGTAGAATAAAGAACAAGACAGAAATCGACAAACCTCGTTTCGAAAAAAGCGTTTTCTTGAATTGATTCTAAACTCTAACTTCCTATTTATTGTTTGCATTTTAACTCGCCCTAACTGTGCAGCTTACCTAACAGTCATCGTCATCGTTCGTTTCATTTCTCTCCTATCCTAACGTATGATTTATATGGTCGCGCAGCGCCTGACGCCTGATACCACAAGATGTTCCTATTTTATACACACGAACATCACACACACGCACACACACGCTCAGCCCCTACATACATCTCATTCGGTTTGAATTACGGCGCTATCATTGCTTTCACTGTTTCCGAAAGTCTTGCGATGAACATCAGTAATGGTATCACACCACTTTAGTGCAAATCCTTCCGGATCCTCTAGGTAGTAGATTCGGTTTGGCTGTAAGCAGGAGAGAAATACGGTAGGAGTTAATAAACAATGGTGACAATACTGTAAAATACGATGGTCTTCAAACTATTTCCGAAAAGATTATGGGCCTTACCGTGTGCACGTAGAAGGTTTTGAAGTTTTTCGCCTCTACCGACAGTGCGGATGTCCAGGGAATCTCGCCCTTTTTCACCATATTCACCGCATCGATGTAGATTAAACGGGGCCGTTTGGTGAGCAGTAGCATGCGCCGCCGGGCAAACAGCCCTTTGCGTTTATAAATGAAGCCGTATTTGAGGATATCTTCGCCGTCAGCGAACGGTTGCCATTGGCTAATCGGTCCGGGATCATTTTTTAACGCATCTTCGACCGATTTAAAAAACTTGAATCCAGATCGTGTGAAACTTAGCACGAGACCCGATCCGGTGCGATTAGTTTCTGTCTCCTCTTTCTCCGCACTACCGCTGCTACCGTCTACTCTCCTTATCGGACCCACAAAGGGACGACCAGCTGGAGCGTCGGACGCTCGTTCTTCAACCGCTTCGCCACCACCATCTGCTCGGACATCGTCAGTTTCGTTCAGCTCGGCAAGTTTAAAATCGAACAGACGCGATATCTGCCGGTCATCTAGGCCGGGCTGCATGCCCTCGGGAAAGAAGACACTGCTCAACGAGTTGGTTTCATTGTTTAATACTGATTCCGTGCACGATGGCAACGGAGCGGGCTGTTGGCGCAGATGCTCAAAATCGATTCCTTCGAAGAAAGCGTGCTGTCGTATCGTGCTGTAGCGTGGATTGTCACACGCTCCCAACCGTTTTCGTTGTTCGATTTGTAACAGCCGTGTCACGAGATCTTTCGCTACCGCGTCAAAACTGTCTGCGTATGACACCTGGCAGCGGAGAATCATTTTAAAGATAAGATACTCGGAGGCAGCCCGAAACGGTGACACACCGCAAACCATCTGGTAGATCGTGCAACCGTACGACCAAAGATCCGAAGCGGGCGAGGAAAGAGTTCCGGTGAGGATTTCGGGCGAAACGTATTGGGCCGTACCGACGAAACTTCGACGTTTGTTGGGCCGTGTGGTAGCAGGTTGAATGTCCTCCGTATCGTCCGTATCGTCGTCCTCGTCCTGGTACTCCGTGCTTAGCACACGCTGAGCAATCTTGCGGGCATTGGACATGGTCGGTGAGGAAGGAGGTCCCTCCTTCAATCCGGCCACACCTTCATCCGGTTGCTCATCATCCCCCTTCTCGTCCTCCTCTTTGTAGTCAAGTTTTGAAGACCCAAAGTCAGCCATCAAGACGTGCATTTTTTCGTCTAGCAGGATGTTTTCCGGCTTTATGTCTCGGTGCAATATGCCCATGTTGTGCATCGTTTCCAGCGCAAGCAAAATCTCCGCCGAGTAAAACCGCGCGCAGTCTACCGTGAACGAGGGCCGTGAAAGCAGTGAAAGCAGCGTGCCGTTGCAGGCGTAGGTCATGACAAAGTATAGCTTGGAGCTGTCCTGAAATGTACAGTACAGACCAAGGAATCCGGGTCTCCCGGTAAGCCGATTAAGCACTTCTCGTTCCCGTTTCACGTACTCCTGTTTTCGTTCGCGTATTATTAACCGCTTTTCGCATACTTTTACTGCAAATAAAAGAAGCGTAGGAAGAAGATGCAATCAACATAAAGCTATTTCGCCATGGTACGGGGATCGATCTTGCACTTACTTGCATATTTCTTGGATGTTCTCACTTCTTTGGCCAAATAAACACAGCTGAAGCTTCCTTCTCCCAACATTTTTCCAAACAAAAAATCATTTGGATTCATCCGATGGCTGCTGCCACCTGTCCTGGTTCCCTTACTATTTTCCATTACTACCTGTGTTCCGTCGTGCGGAGGAAGGAAGAAAAAGTGAGAGTATTAGTAATGGGCGTTATTTTTAAACCTCCTATTTCGATTATGGCAACATTTTTTTTCTTTGCTGCATCTCCGTTTTGAGCAAAACACCAGGCCTATGCGAAATTTCTGTACCGCGAATGACACACATTTGCATTAGATCATTTTGCACCGCGCTGAGTAAGCAGCGAGTACCGTACCTCTGGCTACAACTGCTAGTAGGGGATGCAGGTTTTGTTTACTTTGCTGCAGTGCAAAAACACTAATCGTTAATGTTCCTGGAATATGGTACATGCGTTGGCTCGCGTGTTTCATCACAACTGTGTTGCATGAGTTTAACACCGCAATTGCAGATTGGGTATAAAGCATCTACAAGTAGACGGATACCTACCGATGCAAGTTTGTACAGATTTCTTGCAACTACTGTATCTTAAACTGATGGGCTTGTGATTCACATTCGAACGACCCACTATTATTGACGCGATGGAAAACTATGGTATGACAAATTCCGACGCGAGGATTTCAGAACAATTTCACAGTAAATACACACAATCTTTTTTCATTGGAAAACAATACCCCAAGTTCGGGGAGCGATTAAAGTTCGATTTTTTCACAAACCCAAGCCGTTTCGTTCGTTCGCTATTTTTCGCTACGGTATTTTATTCAAATAGATGAAACTGCATAAAACGATACAGAAACTGAAAACTTCACAGCGCTTCAGTACATCTCGATAACTTCCTGCAAACTAGATTGCTTTTCTATGAAAGTGTTTTGAGAGTGTAAAATGTCAAAAGCGGCACACGACTGTCACTAGCTGCGTAAAGGTAATTTAAAAAATAAACATGATAAGGTAATTTTATGTGTATGTACAGAAAAGTGATACAATTAACAAATTCGCATTTTCGCTATCAAAAAACGTCTTCCACAAGCAAAACTATCATTTCAATTCCTTTTACCGATTCAATTGCTGTTTCCGAAACAAATAGGACATTCTGGGTATTCGTGTAGACGCGACTTATTTCCGAACATCTGTTGACATTTGACAATTAGGAGAAAATGTAGCATGTTTACAAGCCGTTGTTACGTACTGCATTCTCGATCGAATCGGTAGTCTACAGCTAGCGTATGAGTTTTAACGGTACGTTTCTAATGCCAAAATGCAACAAATTGCGATGAAAAAATGTGTGTAACAAGTTCGGTATCAAAGTTTCCATTTTCCATTCAATGGGTACAAACCCATCGTCGAAAAAGGCGCGGAAAACGTAAAATAAAGGACCTTGTCCGTCAGTGACTTATCCACTCAGGCTCGTCAACTTGACAGTTTAACCGTATTCGACATGAAAAAATTTGGTGTTTACTTGTTATCCATTGAATTACGGTATTATTAAAATATAATTTATTTGTTTCCCGTTAAGAAAAACAGCTCGCCAACAGCATCAGAATGGACAAGGATCGCTTATTTCTTCCGGGTAAGTGGTGGTTTTCGTGCAATTGGGCCGAATCGATCCATCTGCGCCAAGGGCGATGGCTCACGGAGATGCAGCCCGTGCTAAGGCAGCTCCCACCGCGCAAAGAAGGGAAGGAAAGAATGAAGGAAAAAAAATCTTAATAGCAAATTATGCGTACACGGTGTAAATACCGTGCAGCGAGTTGTGGAATTCTTTTTGTGAGCGAAAACTTATACCAGTTGTATTAAAGTGTGTTAAATGAAGCATTTAGAAGAAGTATTATCGGTTGCCAGTATAGTTGGCAAGCTCTATCAACGGGACGTACGGGAAAATGGCTTATAAAAAAACATATGACTAATCTCCGTGGCTTGCGCTACCCATCCACGCGAAATACGCGAACGACGGCAGGTTGTAGTGTGGTGTCTGAGGTTCGCCTTAAGGCACACTGGATGCGATAAAGCGGTGCTCGTGTGTTAATATACATTATCGCGTGAAGAAACATAAACAATTGTGCATGAAAGATGATTCTTCCATCGATGGACAGAAATATACCGAAGCTGTGATAAGTACCTACCAGCCAAATGGGTATGCATCTTCTTCTTTGCAAGCCGGGCGAAGGCAAATGCGTAAAAGTGATCACCACATGCCAATCTTGTTGGGTCGAAAAGAATAATGCTATTGAGGAAAACGAGTCACACATTTCTGAGTGAACATTTTCTTTTACTTTTCTGTCTTTAGACGAGGTGGTGGACATGGACCCAAACATGACAAATCGGTTACACCAACATACCGTAGTATTAGACGACGGTGCGCAAGCAAACACATCCTACTCCCGAGTTTCTCCCCCGAAAGCGATCATCGATAGCAGTCCACTGCAGAGCGCCATGGACAAGAATAAAGAATGTAAGTAATACGATCAGATGTACAAATCCGAGCTCCCGTAGCCGTCATTTTGGTCATTTACTCCTATTTATTTCTACTCCTACTTCTCAAACAGCACTAAAAGTGAAGCTGTTGGTACGAAGATCCTTTGATCAGCTCGTTCAGCAAGGAATAATGCCACGTGAGTGTCAACCATCGCCTTCATCCGTTCTAGTTGGTTGTGTAAGATGTTTCCGTTAACTATTGTCCACTTGCAGCATTGAAAACGTCCCCGGCTATTTATGAACAGCGAAGGCAGCTGGAACGGGCCAAAACCGGAGACTTGTTGAAAGCAAAGATCAAAAAGCGGCCCGATCGTGTCGAACTCGAGCAGCGACACATTCTCGAGCAATGCGATAGCAACGTTGACCCGAGCCTGGCGGAAAAGCGACGAATGCTCGAGAAGGCTCTGCTGGTGGATCACCTAAACTCGAAGATATCACACCGACCGGGTCCGCTCGATCTGATCGGGAAGAACATACTTCACGTGGAGGAACCGATCGAACGCATGGTAAAGGAAGGGCTGGTGGATTATGCGTCGACACTAGACGAGTCGAACATTTCCGTGGCGACTCCCTCCATGGAAGGCGAAGATTCGCTTAGCTCCGAGGGTGAATCGTTACACAGCGTGGCCGTAGCATTGGTAAGCCAACCGGGAGCGACACTACTTCAGCATCAGATACAGCTGCAAACACTGCAAGGTCCAACACATGCACCAACCCAACAACCTCAAACAGTTCTAGCAACTGGAAAGCCTGAATTTTATACCATCAAACCAACGATTCCTATCGTTGTGAATGATGGGACGGTGTTGGCGGCGATCGCTACACCGGTGGTGACGACCGCAACGGCAGTTGCCACTATTACCGCTGTAACCGGTGGTAACATTGCAACCGTGACGGAAGTCGCTATGGACCAGGGTAACAGTAGCAGTACCAGCACGCCAACCTCCACGCTTCGACCAATACTGCCAACGCCAAGTGCCAACATTAGCGGCGATCTGTCTTCAGTTCGACCGACACTCACCATGACAACGATGCCCACAGACATCAAGATGCTCAGTAGTAGCAGCAGCGGTAACACTGGCAGCAGTTTCAATTCCGGCAGTGGCAAAGAGAAACTAGTGAAGAAAAAAAGCAAGTCGAAAAGCATCACAAAGGCAAAGCCTATCAAGTTTCACGAATATAAAGGGCCGCCAAATGCCCACAAGGGATCGTCATCTGCGTCATCCGTGGCAGGACACGGTGGCACTAGTGGACCCGGTGGTTCCGACAACAACTATCAATTGATCATGCAGCAGCAGTATTTGCTGGAATATCTCGAAGAGATGTGCAAAAAACCGACCGGTGTATCGTCACCCTCGAGCCGGGAGCAATCACAAATCACAACGGATGGGGAAGAAATAGCAGGCAGTGATCATACGCCTATTGATTCACCCCTCAGTGTGGGCGGTGGAAGTGGTGGTGTAGGGACAGGAGCATCGAGGAACAAAAATTCTACCGCTGTAAGTAATAGCTCCACATTGCCCACTACACCGGCCACTACAGTCGAACTTGCCGTCGAAACATTAAATAAGCTTAAAGTGTCACAACTGAAGAAGTACTGCAAACAGTACAATCTGGCCGTTTCCGGGACGAAATCTAACCTGATCGAACGGTTGAAACCATTAATTAAGTCGATCGATGCAAATGCCGCGGTGGCTGGATCTCCTGTTGGAGTAACAGATCCGGAGCAGGAAGATAGCTTGCTAGCGGAACAGCAGAAGCGTATAGCCGAGCTGCAGCAGCAGCTGAAGAAGAGTCAGGAGGAGCTGGAACAGTTCCGCTCACTGTGCAATAACCCATTCGTTGGCTCAGGAGCAAATACAATCGCAACCGAGGAGCCGATGGTATTAAACGCCCCGGTTTCCATTCCTCCGCCGCCGCCACCACCACCTTCCTTTGGTACGGTGCTGGTAGGGTCGCCATTCTCCATTTCTACTGGTGACTCTTGCGATGCGCCCAGCGTAGGCAGTGATGCTGTCAGCGCTGGTAGCGATCAAACAATTGAGCAAATAAAAACAGAATCAACAGTTCCGGCACTTGAGGGCAGTTTTTTGCTGGAAGGACTAACAGCGGTTAATGCCGATGCTGTTGATTATGGGCACGATATGCGAGAGATTTTACCACCGGAGCTTAGAAGCACGTTGCCTATAGATCGCAGTCCAACACACCGACCAACCCTGGATAAAGTGTTGGGCCAGGTGCAGCCAACCATATCCGGACTAACAATGAATTCGGAAGCAAACGAAGATCGTGTCGGAATGTCATCCGTGTCGATGGAGCTGGGAATGCGATCGTTGTCACGCTCCAACATGGCCACGATGGTTGGTGGTAGCAGTAATGTAAGGGCTACTGGTGGAGACATGCAAGATTTATCACTGAGCATGAAGTCAGTTAATTTCGACACGGTCAATGATGGTGGAGATACGTCGATGCAGCAAGACACAATAATGCTAAATGACTTTGAAGATATCGATCTGGTAGACTTTCATATGCACTCGTTAGATAGTGAGGGACCGTTCCCAATGATAACAAACCACGACCCCGATCCTACCAGCGCGAGTGAACATCGGCAGCACACGGCACCGCACGACACGATCGGTTTGTTTTGCAATCGTGCTGACTCGGACAATGGGGGCAAAATGTTATCAAACGGGTTTGTGGATCAATCGCAGACTCAGCACATGCATGATGATATGTTGCAGGATCATCAGCACACGTACTTGAATAACAATGATCTAGTGAGCAGTACCGATGGAGCCAATGTAATGCTGCATTTGGATTTGATGGATCATAATGATCATCAGGCGAGTTTGGCGGCGCCAACCGAACCAAAATCGCTTACTTTTGGTAGCCTTCACCTTGCCCAGCATCCACTACAGCACAACGAGGATCAGCATCATCATCATCATCATCATCAGCATAACGCGAGCCACCTCCAGCAGCAGCAACAACAACAGCATCATAGTGACAGCAACAATAACACAAGCTACGATGCTAACCGATCCGCAATAGGATTGCTTCGCTTTACCGTGCAAGATCAACCTATAGCAAGCACCAGCACTAGCAGCAGTAGCAGTAGTACCAGCAGCAGTCCCAGCAATTGTTTCCGAGCTTTGGGAACTTCACTCTCGTCGAAACATACCAATAAACAGAACCATCATCTAAACTTGCACCAACAGCAGCAGCAGCAACAGCAACAACATCACCATCAGCAACAGCAACAGCAGCAGCAACAAGAACATCATCAACATCACAATCTGTTGGATCAACTTTCGACACCGCCATCCACCAATAGCGAGAACAGCACGGTAATAGGCGATACGATCGATTCTTTTCAGGACAATGCAATGGATTTCGAGAGTTTGCTCACAAACGATACGGACAGTGTGCTAACCGCCAACAACTGCCACCGCATGATGCTGGACTGTGCTCAGGATAAACCCATGCTAAGCTTTCTGCCGGATCCGAGCATTCTAGATTACTTCTCCGAAGAATGTAACGGTCTCGATTACGAAATAAAGCACCTCGAGTACTAGACAGCACATGTACACCCAGCATATACGACAGCGCGGACAGTTGGTTTCACACGGACAGTATTAAACCCTTTCTCGCTAAGGGTAAGGTGGTTAGGAGCAACACAGAAGGCGCAATTCCGTGTCGAGAAGGCGAGTGGTTCAGAAGTTTTCGGTTGTCTTCGAGTTAGGTCGTCAGAGACATAGTACGGCGCAGGTTTCAGGTTTTCTTCCTTAAGCCTTTTACCATTGTTTGCTAGTTTTATTAGGTGCAAGTAATAACGTTAACAACTACGAAAGTACAGCGAAACGGCGAAACAAGAGGAATGGGAGGGGGTAAAACAGAAAATCGAATCGAACTAGATGGCAATACCCAAAATACGTTGCTGTTTAGTACTGCTGCTGCTACTGCTGCAAAGTTCACCCACAGTTTCATCTTACGGTTGGTCGCAGTTCCGGATCAGGCGCGGCCATAGCGTAGCCCAGTTCCCGTAGCGCACGCTTGACGTCGACAAACACCGTCGGATCCTCGACCGTGGCCGGTATGGCGATGTGTTTGTTCGCTGCCAGATCTGCCATCGATTTGCGCAGCGTTTTACCTATCAAACCGGTGAGTATGGATAAGGAGAACAATTAAACCCTCACTGGAACCAACCGGAAACTCATTACAACCTACCCGATCTGGTGCGTGGTAGGCTTTGTACTTGGGCGGCTAGTTTGAAGGCTGCGATCGGTCCGATCACCTCCCGTATGATGTTGATCAGCTCGACCGACATCTTGGCCGACGGTTTGGACACGTTCGCCTTCGTCACGTACAAGCAGAGCGGTATCTGACCTTTGGTCGGTTCCGGCACACCGAAAACGGCCGCATCGGCCACATCCGGATGACGCAATATGGCATCCTCCAGACTAGAGGTTGAGATACGATGTCCCGCCACATTTATCACATCATCATCGCGTGCCGTCACGTAAATGTATCCATTCTCATCCTTGTAACCCGCATCCATCGTGTCGTAATAGCCCTAAAACATACGGAAAACACCATAAGCCAGTTTGCTGAAGTTTTACGGAAAAGGCACAGATAGAGAAGCAGACGATCGTACCGGAAATCGCTGGAAGTATGTCTTGCGGAACAGCTCATCGCTGCGATAGAGCGTGGCCATGTTGCCTGGTGGTAGCGGCAGCTTGACTACGATACGACCCAGCTCGTTGGGTTTTGCCTCGTGGCCATTCTTGTCCAGAACGTAGATATCGTACCCACAAAAGGGTAGTCCCGTCGTGAATGGTGGCGTTTGGAGGTTCTGTGCAAACCCGACGCAGGTGGCGGTAATGGCCGAACCTGTCTCCGTTTGCCACCACTGATTCAGCACAGGCACTTTGAAGATATTGCGCATCCATTTCTACAATGCAGAAGAAGAACTATATCAGGACCAGTGCGATGATCGGCACTGGCGTAGAACCGATCGTTTCCGAGACGCTCGCTGGTAAAACGAGGAAGATTTGCTTGTGGAGACGAAAACACAACTAGAATGGACCGTAAAAGGTTTGTTTTGCAAGCTACATCTAATGTATCTTAACTTTGATATAAGCCTAACTAATATTGGGGGGAAAACCCGGAAGGTACGTCCGAACACTGTACATCGGAAGCTAGCTTTTAGTTAGTAAGGTGTGTGTGTAGACCAAGCTTACACAAATTTATCCCAGCAAAATGCTCATCACCATCCATACGGTTGCTTCCGGTAAGATGCATGAGGCAGGAAAGTAATAATATTTTCTTTAGATCTCAATTTATAAACCGTTTTGTTAAAGAAACTAATAAACAATTGCTTGTGATAATAAAGTCGCTAATCATACGGACATGTGTTCATTGCGAGCAGCTTTCGGGTGCGATCAGGTTTCTTGTACGGAGAGCAAGTTTCTTAATCTGGAGTCTGGCGTTGATCGAGCGCAGTGATCGCGTCAAGATGTTCGTATCATTGTGCTTCGCAACACGCCGTGCTCTATTTCCGTAGAATTCCACTAACATCCACCATGCTAATCCGTTGTACGTAGGAGTTGTTTATTTAACTCTCATGTTCAGCGTGTCGAACCAGCTGTGTTTTGTTTGTTAAGCTTCCTAGGGACTAGTTTTGATGTTGCGGCTATAAATAACGTTAGTTACGCATACGCCTGCATCACACTACAGTCTAGTGGCGCGTGGGATGCCGATCGGATGCAAATGTTACACAGCTAGCGAGAAAAAACTACAAACCACTAAGCTGCACTAATACTGTCGAGTTCCGTGTGAGTGTGGTGTGGAATGTTTGTCCTAACGGTTCAAAGAGTCGTATAGCCGATACGAGATAATTTGTTTGATATATCATATAACCCTGATAAGGTGCAAGAACCTGATGACTAATGATCTTGACATGGTGCAAGGTTCTAACTTTGTGATTGTTCCAGTGTCATTTCATCTAATGTCAATCTAAACAAGAGAAAAGAGTACGATCGTTAACTTACCATCGTTTCCAGATCGCAATGCTCCCCGGCAATGAAGATGGCGCGTAACGATTTGAGGCTGTACTTCCGCCCAAACGTGACCTCTGGATCGACACGCCGAATCACGCGGAATGCAGTAGGTACGGAAAAGATGGCCGACACCTTGTGCTGATCAATGATGCGAAAGTACTGACCCGGATCCGGCGTTCGATCGGGTTTGCCCTCGTACATAATGCTGGTCGCACCGTACAGCAGCGGCCCGTAACAGATGTACGAATGCCCCACGACCCAACCCAGATCCGAAGCGTTCCACCAGACGTCGTCCTGCTGGATGCCGTAGATCGTGTTCATGGTGTACATCAGCGTAACAAGATGTCCACCAATCGGTCGCTGTATGCCTTTGGGTTTGTCTGATCGGGAAAAATACACGCGGACGTACTGAGGACACTTTCAACGAGCTATTCCATTCCATCTACGCACCTGTTGTACCGGAGGTGTAAAGAATGTAGAGCGGATCGTTTGCATCCACCGGCACACAATCGACCGGCGTGTCCAATGCATTCTCCCAGGCCACATCCCACGTATCGTCGAGATCCGACATCAGTATGTTCGAGCGTCTGTAAATGATATTCTTCAAGGGCTTCCAGCGTGACATCGCAACGGCCTCGTGCAGAATGTCCAGATAGTAGATGATCTTGTGCGGCTCCACACCACAGTTCGCTGCAATGATCACCTTCGGCTCGGCATGCTCTATCCGTGTGCACAACTCACTGGCCGCGAAACCTAGAATCGCGGAAAATGAGGAGAAATCCTCGTCGAATTAGTTGAAATCCTTGCCCAATCCTTTGCTCGTCTAACCTCCGAACACGACGGAATGAACTGCACCAAGCCGTGCCGTTGCCAGCATGGCGATAATAGCTTCCGGGATCAATGGCATGTAGATGACGACACGATCTCCCTTCTGTACACCCAACCTTCGCAGTCCGCCAGCTAATCGGGACACCTTGGAACCGATAGTGTAAGCGTGGGTAGAGTTGTAAATAGAGTTACCATAAATAATAAAGCAATACAAGTAAGCAAATTATCAAACAGTAGTGATAAAGAAAAAGAGTCAAATTGAACCGCAAATAGCTTAAAGCCCCGTGCGTTGAGTTCTCTGCTGGGGACATAGAGGGCGTTCTCTTGTAGCTTACCTTATCGTACAGCTCGTTGTACGTTACGTGGCGTACGGTGTTAGTAGTGGGACTATCGTGGATAAGCGCAACTTTACTGCCCTTGTCGGCCAACACATGCCGGTCAATCGCGTTGTAGCAAGCGTTCAGCTTCCCTCCAACATACCTACATAATGGCGAAAATTACAATAGACAGCGGTTACAGGCTATCCTAATTGCCATACCCTGTTCGCCCCCCACACACACACACACGCGATAAAAGGAGCTGCGCGTGGGATAGGTTCGCAAACCAAGATAAGACGAAACATAAATATTCTCCCTGTATGCGCGCAACTGGACCATTGTCCTCATTTTCATATAGAGTGATAAACCCCCGGTCCTCACCGGCTCCGTGTCGCACTGTCTCGAGGAGTATTGGGCGGGTTTAGACAATGTGCGTACATAAAAACGTCTCCGCACATATGCAAAATGCGAAAGAAAAAATGCAATTCTGAACCATATTGTGTGGCTCCTGTCAACACACGTGGGGCGGTGGGGCATTATGAGTATACGCGCTCTGTACGCCACCTCCGAAACGCTGATGGATATTGATTGCGTCTTGCGGAAAGTTTATTATCGATGCTTCCCAAAGGAGAGAGTTCCCCGTCCTGGGGCGAGACGCTGGACGGCTTGGTGACTAATGCAGTATGATTTATGATTTCTATTAAATCTACATATGAGCGTAGGACGGTTGAGCTTATGAATGGAGTCAATGGATAGGCATAATGGTAAGACGAACCAAATCCGTTACCAAAAATTTTTAAGCTTGTGGACTGTCACGAAAATACGCTAACGTATTCTTGGATGCCTTTTTGATTTGACCAGTTCTAGACGACGAGAGGGTTGCTCCAACAAATTCCACCAATTTCTCCAGCAATGTCTCTTAGTGCAGTCTATCGATTTCAGTAACTCCGAACTTATTGCTCGGTTCACACCACGTATCATATTTACCACTTCGTGAAAGGACTATTGCTATCGTCCAACACTTTCTCCCATGGTTGATCCCAATCGATAAGCTGTTCCGCCAGATCGCCCCAGAACGATTCCGGCTGCTCGAGCGACTGACAGTACGCCTCCATATAGAGTGGACTGAGCATCTCCGACTGGCTGGAACACACGGGCACTTGCTGTTGTACACTACTGTTCGACGGTACGGGTTGATCCATGATCTCCTGTATCTCCGGTATCGAGATGTACACGTGAGCACGTGTCTAATATTCACAAGACCTCTTAACTTCAACGTCTAAAGCGCACTTGATCTACTTTCTCACGTCACTAACCGGGTATATAAGTTTTCGGGGAAGAACAAAACTTTTGGAACCACTTCCTTGAACAACCCGAACCGCAACGCTTCTGTTCGATCGACGGCACACGTAGGACTGATGTGGTACAGTCGATCACAACGTCCGTACTATTCCATGGAGGCCTGCCATGGACGCTGCTTGCCCGATCGTGCACGGCTTTGGTGGTGCTTTCCCAAGGTTCGGCCAGGCCGCGGCGTCCGTTGTCGGTGTGCTGCGGTGTACTGTTCTCGGGGATAATGTATACTATAACCTTTGCCTTCGATACGTTGCCTACCGAAGCCCTGGTAGGCAGAGACGTACTGTGTCCCGCTAGTGTCCCTCCTTCCACTCGAGTTCCACATTTCGCCACTGAGCAAGCGGAACTCTGATCGGTGTTAAAACAGCTAAACAGTTTTAACCTGCATGCAATTGACTGGTGGCGATCCGGGGTGGCGAAAGGTCATTCCGCTGTTCGATATCGCGCTGCCCCGAAACGCTCCCAAGAACGCTTTTTAATCAATCGGTCAGGGCGATCCACAACACTCGAAAAGTTTCGCCCTGTCCCGTCTCAGAGTATGGAACGAGGGATTTGGACATGCTTTCCTATTGTTGGCATTATTTCGTCCAGCTTTGGTCTTTGATCGGTTCGATCGGGTACGCGTCGTTGTGGAAGTGTGCTGGTAAATGTATGAGCGTATTTAAATGTTCAAAACCGAGGGTTCGCTTTCGTCCATTTTTTGTGCGGTTTGTGTCCAATATGCACCCATACCACGTGACTAAATTGTGTGGCAGCTACCATTGAACCTCTTGTTGCACGAAAATGACTAAAGCTCAACAGGGACTCTGATGATTTGATGTTCACATGTTTGCATTACATTAAATGTTTACTTTCAAACTGCTCGGTTTTGCTCTACTAATGAGACCTTTTTGCTTCTATAAACTTGAAGTTTTTAATCGTAACTTGTACCGTAACTTTTACCCGCATTATCTCAAGAAATTAAATTTTCTTTAACGCTTACTCAAAAAGGTCAAGACGTAGTGGCCAGTAAAGTATTATGAGTTAGTTAGTTTGTGTGCGAAATTCCCCCTATCAAATCATCCGTACTTGATGAATTTTGAAAAATTAATCACAATCACCCGTAAACGATTCGCATTCCACTTCAAAATGAAATCAACCGAGCCCTGCAGACCGTGGCGGTGTGTTTTATTTGTTGGTCCTTTTTTTATTTTGCTTTCCTCCGCTATTCGAACACGTTGCTTGCGTCTGGGACCTAGGAAGCTGCACCTTGGGGACAGCCCCAAGTATTGCCAATAGTACAGATCGGACCGAGAAACAGCTGGAGGAAAATGATGACGAACATTTTCTGCGCCGCCGCAACGGACAATAGCTGGCTGTTACGAATCATATAAATTCCTGAACCTTGGACCATTACGGGAAGAGTTCGCAATTTGTCACCACACCGGATCGCTCGCTCGAAGTTCAGTGGATCAGTGACAGCAGTGACCGCTTACAAACTCACATTTGTGGAAAGTAGTGAACGATTCAGTGATAGTTTGTGGTGAAGTGTGTCTGCTGTTGGAAACATTTTGTGGATTTAAACATGGCCAGGTATAGAAAAGCTGGATAAACTTCATTTAATTTAACGGTGATACAACCCACAAACCTTTCCACGCAACAGGCTAAATGCTTTTTCATGTTTCACTAGGCAAATGTCTCTTATCAGTACAACTGTCACCCATTGCCTTTAATTGAATTGTAATTTACTTACTTGTTCGTTCGGTTGCCCATCTGCTGGGCGGTTTTTTTGGTGGTCATTTAATCTATCGTTGTGGTGTTTGCCCAAACACAACGGCACGTCTGTTTACACTTCCAGCCAACAGATTTCCTCACTAAAAGCGGTCACGTGCATCGTGCTGTTGCTTGCGATAGTATGCGGCCTGGTCGCAGGCTCCGCCATGCCGCCATTGTGCGAGAATAGACTGATCGATGAGCTTCCGCCCAAGTTCCGGAAAGTGTGTGCCGCGCTAGAGAACTCGAACCAATTCGCGGAAGCGCTGAACGCATACATACGGAAGGAGGCAGCTGGTAATGGTAGAGAGTGTATTTCTTCATACGTGACCTACGCCGCTGCTGTGCCACGCACGTGATAATGAAATGTACAAATCTTTTAGCCTTTCTTTATCTAGATGACGATATGCTGGTACCGGGACAGAATGGCAAACGGACGGATGTGGATCACGTGTTTCTGAGGTTCGGCAGAAGACGCTAAATCGGAACCGCCCACCGGTGTGTCCTTTCGGCGCCTGCATCCGATTGCATTCAACAACATCCAGTGGACTATGACACACGCGCGCGCACAAGTGAACAGTTTCGGTTGATCGGTAGCATCGTGTAAAGTGTAGCGATCTTAAATACTTGAATAAGGCTATTGAGAATTCATGGAAATCTTATTCTATGCAGCTATGGGCAAGGTGTCAGTCAAACAATTATTTTACGTTTCGTATCCGTAGTTTGCACAATTCGAACTGAACTCTCCATTCCCAGACAGTGGTGCGGTCATTATGTAATATAAACCAGTATTAAACATCTAGTCCTAGATCAGTCTAAAGAGAGTGTGTGTGGTGAAGCTGCACAGAGCAACAGACGTAGTCTTATGCATTCTTACAGTGGCTGTACAACAGGTAGGAAACCACTAAGAATTCCATAACTAAAAACTAAAAAACCCTTATTGTATTGTGTACCATCAACGAAAAATAAAATTGAAATATTTTATGAAACGATGTAAAGAAGAATTTTTGAACTATGTCGCTTATGAAGAATATATATCTGAATGCATTGAAGAACATCTCTTCTAAAGATAAAAATGGCGTACTGCGTAGAAACGCAGTTTTGGGAGCTGGCGAATAAATTGAATGAACATAAACTTGAAGTGCTGTAACATGCCTTCAAATCGTGCTGTAAAACGAGCTCGCTGCATTACTATATCAGTACATGTTCTTTGGTCCAGTTGCACGTGGCGCAACGATTTAAAATTGTTCGCCTTCGCTTATGTCGACAAACCATCCCCCAATTCGCCAGCACGCGCGTATGTCGAATAAACTGTCAAACTGACAAGCTCGTGCAAAAAAAGAACAACAAAAGACAACTGTCACAATAAAGGATCGGAAAAAATAGAAAATAAAGTAGATTGGCCAACTTTACATTGCACAGATGTAGTTAGAGAATTGAGTTGCTGTTAAACGTGGTGCAGAATGCCAGGAAAAGTGAAGGTGAAAGTGCTTGCGGGCAGGAATCTGCCCGTAATGGACCGAAGCAGCGATACGACGGACGCGTTCGTGGAAATCAAGCTCGGTAACGTGACGTACAAAACTGATGTTTGTAGGAAAACGTTGAACCCGCACTGGAACTCGGAATGGTACACGTTTGAGGTAAAGGGAATCGATATCGAATCGAACATGGATTGATTGGAAAATGTTACAAAGAGTTTACGCTTTTCATCTATCCACGGTCGTTCATTTGCTTGGTAAAGGTGGAAGATGCAGAGTTGCAGGATGAACCGCTTCAGGTCCGGCTGATGGATTACGATACCTATACGGCAAATGATGCGATTGGCAAAGTGTACATTAATCTCAGCCCGCTTTCACAGTAAGTTTGCGTAGCGTCGTGTATCGTGCGTTTAGATGTTCAAAGTATGACAAACGATGTCCTTATTTTTCTTTCCTGGCATATACGATAGCTCTACTAGTAAATCCAGGACAGGGAAAGGTTCCCTTATGTCCGGTTGGTTACCGGTGTACGACACAATCCATGGAGTACGCGGGGAAATCCACGTTATTGTAAAGGTAGATCTGTTCACCGACTTTAATAAGTTTCGCCAAAGTTCTTGTGGCGTATTGTTCTTCCATTGTAAGTATGCAGAAACACCATTGGACCATCGATGTCCGTTGAATGTTAATTACCTAAAAATATGTTTTCTTCTAGCATCCAATATACCGTATGGCTACAGCATTGCTATGTACCATGGATTCGTAGAGGAGCTAGTCGTTAATGATGATCCTGAGTATCAGTGGATTGATAAGATTCGTACACCACGTGCATCGAACGAAGCCCGTCAGCTAGCATTTATGAAGCTATCGGCACAAGTAAGTATGCGCAATGTGTTAGCCACGTAGAGATAGCTGTTCGAATGATTGTGGTGTTGCATTAAAGGTACAACGCAAAATTGGAATAAAAGCAATGGAAATGGGTGCCAACGCTGTGATAGGTTACATGCAGTGTTACGATCTGGAAGGCGATGTAGGCGTAGTGGCACGTGGCATTGGCACTGCCGTTTCGTTGACAAAGATAAACGAATCATTTTCACAGCACATTGGCGAAGAAATCCTGGTGGAAGAGTAAGAGTGTACCGAAACAAGGATGACTATTCATCAAAATGATAAATGTTGTATTGTTTGAAACTGCTTGCAGACACAAACTATCAGGAAGTTCCGATTTTGGTGATGCTCCCCGAAGAACGATAGGAATTAGCGCGGAAGGGAACAACCACGCATCTGGCAACAGTCCAACGAAATTAGGTACACCGATCGTAAATGCCCTGCTAACGAAAGATTCTGCCTGCGTACCAATATGTAGACGATCGTCAGATTCAGATCTTAGTATCACGCCCAAAGGTAAGCTTTTGGTTTACAAAAGAGTCCACAGTTCTTTGGCACAACAATGTGATCTTTTCGCTTCAGGCAGTTCATGTCCGCTTGATAAGAGCATAGGCATTATACGGAATTATGGAGCAAACAATGGCAACGCAAAGTCTATCATGATAATGAACTATGACATGTTAGAAATGTTAGAATATCCCTTTTTCACCATGACTAAATATCCAGCCGGAATCATCCGATACATAGGTATGTAGGAGAAACACTAGAAGAGGTTTTCGTTAAGAAATTATATTTGCCATTTGTGTATTAAAACAGGCGCTACAGTGACCGCACGATCCGTAAAACTATTGGAGCGTGTACCGAATCCTAACGAACCCGAAACCCGTGACAGTTGGTGGAATGAGATACGGACGGAAGTGCGATCGCATGCTCGTTCATTAGGATGCAATGTTATTCTCGGTTACGTAGAACAAACGACAATTGAGTGAGTGTCATCTTGAGTGGTAG
Organism: Anopheles moucheti; assembly: GCF_943734755.1. NCBI lineage: Eukaryota > Metazoa > Arthropoda > Insecta > Diptera > Culicidae > Anopheles > Anopheles moucheti. The sequence goes on from NC_069140.1 coordinate 1,958,304, forward strand.
TATAGTAGAGTGATTGATTGCAACTGCTTACATTTTATCTATACTTATAGTGACGACATCTGTGTACTTTCGGCTACTGGTACTGCGGCAGTTATAAACCTACAGTTTGGCAGTGATATGTGGATGGCTGATGCATCGCTGAATGCTTCGGGAGAAGCGGGTACTGAAACCATTGGCAAGGAGCATATGACATCTTCACTCGATCGGCAGGACTTTGACCGGGAATGCAGCGGATCGAGAGAACAAACCCCGAATACGGTAGAAGGAGACGGCATTTACGATGGAATCACCGGATTAGGCAATAAATGTACAATATGCCACGTGCCGTACTCTCTCGGATCAGTGAACTTTCGCATCAATGCAGTGAAATGTTCCATGTGCAAGTAAGTATTCCTTCAAGCGGTTAATCCTTCTGCTCTTGCGCTGTTCCTGATTGGTAATTTTAAATTTGTAGAAATGGCATTGTCCCGGATGTGTTAATCACTACCATCGAAATCCCAGACGGTGTACCAGTGTCTGGGCGCGGAAGTCTTATACAAGCTCAAACTATTCGCTCTAAACGGGACCTGAAGGGAGAAGCAAACGGAAAGGAAATATCGGACGCGCTTCCGTTTCTGGAGTACGAATTGCACAAGCTGCTTGTAAACAAACTAAAAATTAAGGGAATGAACGCTATTTTTGGATTGCGATCAAACATAACGATTGGAGAGAAAACGATCGCGCTGATCGCGACCGGTACGGGCGTTTTTATAACGGCCCTGCCGAAACCCTTGCTTCCACAAATTGTTGATAGTAGCACGATTCCTGATGAACGCAAAATACAGGTACTGCAAAAGCTGGTACAGGACATCGTGGAGCAGAACATACAGGCGTACCAGCTGCAGTGTGTTTACGATTCCGATTCTGAGCAGTTGCAGACCAACACGATGGGTTCGAGTGTGCGGGAAGAACGGGATGGTAAGGAGCTGGATTTGGTATGCATGCAGAAATCGGCCTGTATATTCGAGATTGATGATATGGTCGATTTGGATTTACTCTCGTTCGAAAAAGAATCGGAGATTGCACCAGAGTGAGTAAGAACATGTTTTTGAAGAGGATAAACTACCTAAAATAACAATTCTTCTTATCGTTTGTAGTGGTTTCTATGTGGCCAACTTACAAACGATGCCAGGCATTGCAACAGACGTGCTAGATAACGTACGACAGTTTCAGCTGTTCACTCAAGTCTGGCGAGCCAAGTTGCCCTACACGATGCAGCTTGTAACGACGAGAAATCTCAACCAGCGCTTCCAAGGATTGCTGAAACTAATCTATTACAAGCTTCGATCCATGCGACCCTGCGTTTTGTGCGATTTGCGTTACAAGCTGGACTTTCCCGAAGCGGACGAAATACAGATCGTCATGTCGGGCATGACGCTCGGGCTCGGTGACGGCACAACCCGGCTGAAGCGAAAATGCAGCACACAAAACCATCACACACCTGGACCTTCACCATCCGTGCACGCCGGCACAGTTAGAGAGCACTCAGTACCAATAAGAAGTAACAATGGTAGGTCTTTTATCATATGTTAAGTGGAGTTTACGGATCAACTCGATCAACCTGTTTTAACTATTTTCAGATGACGAAATGATGTTTTCTTTGGATGAAGATTCGATGGACACATCAGGGCCACCGTCAGTACCGGCCACCACACCGGTACCGTCAATTGTAAAAAGTTTAAAACCTCGGGGCACAAAATCGGTGACATCTTCGTACCATAGCAAAATCAACCGGTCTGCTAAAATGGTACGTAAATATTGTGGATTGTGTTAGTTGTGGTCCAAAAACTAATCACATTTTCATGCTCAGATACCTTTAAAGGACGGTTACGGGGTGGACATTACAACGTTAAGCTACATTCCCGGCGGTAAGATCGAAAAGTATCTCGGGAATCTCAACTTTTTCTTCATCCGTGAGTGTACCTCCATCCGCGAGACTGGTGGAATATGTGGATTTGTGCATAGTTTCATTTCGGAAGTGCTGTCCATCGTACGATCGCATGTTACATCTCTTGGCGGTAATGCAATGATCGCGTTCTATCTGAACGATTTAACGCTACTGGACAACGTGCACAAGAATCAGGTAGGTGATACATTTGCTTGTTCTTTGTAAAGCATGATATATGTATGTTACGGTACGATTTTTTTTGTTACTGTTTTGTTTCCCCGTTTCGTTAATTGGTTCGTTCGATTTGTGCGTGTGACGTTCGTGAATATCATGTCGAGATTTTATTCTCGCCCATTTTTCTCTTCCAGGGGCAATGTCTCATCAGCGTTGGTGGCGACGTGGTTTTCGTATCGTTCCACAAGGATGATAAATGAAATGTTTTGTTAAATAAGACAATGCATCCTCTAACCACACATACTTTCACCATGCGCTCCATGGAGCGCTTAACACGCATCAGTCCTCCACCGTTCTCGAAAGACAGTGATGCAGTAAAATTAAGCAAAACGAGGAACTAACACATACAAAATTAAGTGGATTTTAACGGATTGGAAAGCTAATCGTAAGCTAATTAGGAAAAGGTGTGTCTGCGCCATTTGCGCGTTTATTGTTTCCGGTCCAACGGTTTTTCTTCGCATGCACGAAAATGTCTCCAAAATGTCTTCACATACAATAGTAGCCACGTTTTTGGTGGCACGTAGCATTCGAGTTTGTGCTTATAGCTTGTGCATTTTATTGATTGTCTTTTTTGCCTTACAACACATAATCTAAAATCTTCGCTATGGTCCGAGTGAGAAAATAGGAAGTGAGGGGAAATCACGTTGTTTGGATAGTTGCATGCCTCCGGGTGTGTGCGCGCGGTACTAATTCTATCATCTTCTACCACACTATCCCTCTTAAAAACGCGTTGCGATACGCGAGCAAGTGTTGATACTTATTATTTAGTTTATATCGCTAACTCAAGTATAAATATATAGATTCGATTTGATTAAAAACAATAATAACTGTTACAATCTGTTCTCCTAAAACAAAAGTCGAGCAGTGTCGATCATTTGACGTGCATTAAACAAACTTCTTCGCACGTGTGGCACACAAGGAAACCTGGATTCATTGTCTTGGAACAAATATTCGAAACTACAGCGAGATAGATTCTTTGAAATAGAAGGCCTAATGTTTAATGTCTTTCGTTAGTTCTCTCACGGTGTGGCAGCTTTTCATAGTTTATACTTTTTGTGCAAGTTGATTATTGGAAATGTGTGAATTGTGGTTGTGGAAACAATTCTCTAGTGCATTCGCTTCTTTTCGTTCTGATCATTTTCGTCCGCATCGTTCAACTCGATACGTTTCGCGAGCTCCGTTGCAACGTCCTTAAATATGATTGGATCGAGATTTCGAGCGAGCATATACACGATCCACCAGTCCCCAAGATCCAGGTGCGCAGAAATGGTTTTCGCGACAGCACGAGGCACCATGCGGTTTCGTGCGTTCAGCAGCTTCGATCGCACCGAAGGCACACAAATGATGACAGTTCTGTGTAAGAGCATGGAAAGAAAGACGAAATCATGAGTGTTTGTTTGCGTGGAGGTGTGGTTTCCTGAGCGATTTACCTGTATATGATCAGTCCCGCCAAAAAGGTGGCTAAGATGATAAACCAAAACCAGATAAAGATGTACGTCTTTTCGTTAACGATGTTCAGCGGTAAAATGCACATGGCGTCGTGCTTTTGAATCGATCCGGACGCACCATACTTGTAGAAGTTACATTTGGTGACACGTGGGAACACAAACACCATCGGATCGGCCCGTTGCTCCTGTGGCTGGTCCGAGTATTGCAAAACGTCCCATCCGTACGAAAGGAACTCACCGTTGAAGAATCGATTCATCAACCACAGCTGTACAATTATGTTGACGAAACACAGTGCTTCGCAGACCCAGTAGCGTATTGCGTAGATCTTGTGTCGCTTTAGGTGAGTCAACAGGTAGTCGAGCAGTACCTGCTTCTTGGCACACTTCTCCTGCTCCTTGCATGCACCTCGGTTGAGTCCCATCACAATCATTCGCATCAAACCTCCTTCCACAGCGTCCCAGATGAACTTAGGAGTGTAACAAGCGATAGCCTACGAAGACAACACGCAGAGCAAAGTTAAACGTTCGGTTCTTGTATGGAGTGTCTTTTTTGTGATACTTGCCTGGAAGAACAGCACGAAACAGACCCACTGATAGTAGGTGTAATATTTCTTCGCATCTTCGTCATCAAAATCGTTCGCAATACCGGGATGTGCTACTTCACGTCCAACCTAAGATCGCGCGAATTCACGAGCAACCATAGTACAGAGCGGATAGGTTAGCATTTCATTTCCGTTTTCGCGTTCTCTTGCGCATTCCTACCTGTCTGCGGAACGCATCCGGCATTGTGAAGGTACTAGCGATCCAGCAAAACGTGTTGACGACATGCGGTGGAACACCGCCAACGATGCAGCTGATCGGGTTGCCCACATACTGTGTGGCGGTTATAATCAAACTGCACGCGAGTAGTAGTGCGGTGGTGAAGGTGTTGTGAAGCCGGAACACGATATTATCCGTCTGGATGTCTTGCCATTTGAAGTACTGTTTCAATCCTCCGAGTAGCTTAAACATGGTGATGATTGGTTTCTAAAATGTCGTGCCTGTCGATGTGCTCGTTGGTGCTTTCTAAACTTCGATCACTATTTCATCTTAACCAGGAACACTTTTCACAACTGAACTTGTCCAGCTGCTCGCTGGGATTTAGAGGCACTGCAATGAAAGAAACATGCAATAAATTATAGTGAGTTTTCTACATCCAGCTGATAGCATTCCACTGGGCGTTGATTTATACACCCATCTACTGTTGATAACCTTCGATCTACTAAGGATAACCTTCGAGGGACGCAGGAAAATGGGAATCAACTAGAAAAATGGTTGATAACACAACAATTTGTGCTGTTTACAATACCACAAGAGTTGATGCTTTATCGATGTTTGAATTAATGTTGACACGTGATGGTAATCTTTGTAGGAACGTATGCATCAGTTATTCAACTTGTTGTTGTCAATCTCTTCTTTTGTTCTGGCGACCTTTGTTTTACCGTGAGTTGCTTTCATATGCAACTATAGTGAAAACTATATAGTTAATTCTACTGAAGGTACGACTCATAAAATCGTGCTGGTGGAGGTTTAAATTTTGGCAGGATCCCAAAGACCCTTCAACGATATTTAGTGTGGCATTTGGGTATTAATATACATAGAGTGTTTTTTTTTTGCTCCGGTACAGAACTGGACACCCAGAATAATTGTTCGTCTGATGAAGAATTCATCAAAAGTTACCAATGCTCCACTCCTGGGAGAAACTTCATAGTGAAATATTTACCTTTAGATGACTATCATTAGTATTAGATGATGATTCAGATGTTCGCATGTTTAAATCTTCATTTCATCCATTATCTTCCTCCACGTAAACACTAGCTAAAGCTATAAACTTAGTAGTAGTAATTCCTCGCCGCTTGTTACGATTCTTGATCACGATAACGATCTTTCCACTATTGTCTGTGTTTGTGAACTATTTACTGACTGTAGGCGATATATGTGCGATCGTGCCCTAGAGCCGTGGTATCTTCTATCACCATGTCAGGCCCCCAATGAAGGAGGCTGTACGTGTCCGACACATGCTTGATTTCATTTGCTGCGACACATATCTCCTCATCTGTATGTTGCGGATAGATATAGCACGACACAGCATCTTTGGTAACATGCTTGTAAAAGCACATCGAAACGTCAATTCCAGTGTTACAATCGTTTGAAACACAAACAATTGTTTTGTCATTGCAGCTGGTTCCATTCCAGCTCCATTCCCCAGTCCACGCGGAGGTTGGGCTTTGCTGGAGAGGTTATAACGTTAGAGTAAACAAATTAAATGTAGGGCAATTGTGCTGTGTCTTTGTCGGTGCTGCGAACCGTTCAGCGAAGTTAGCATGAAGTTTCAAAGAAGCGTTCCGGCTTTTGCAGAAACGCACCTTATCTGCTCCGGCTCGAGTGTTCGAATGGAATAGGTCCAAATAAGCATTTGTTGCGTCTACGAATTGCACGACGGACCACCTTCCACTCAACAACACCAGTTGTGTAAACATTGTTCGTCGTATGACAACGTCATAGAAACAGTTAGCGATCGAGTGATCCTCTGGAAGTGAATCGAGAATTTGATACGTCGACATGTGGCAAAACCCGGTGGCTTACAGCGTAACAATTTCAATCCATAGTAGCAAAGAAATGGCGCGACCGTGTGCTTTGCGAATGTCGTCGTTCACCAATTGGTCGTCGATCTCACAACGCAAACGCTTCTAATTAAAATTCAATCAACATCTTTTCGACTGGCCTTAGAACGCGGTGTTGCTATTGCCTGGAAGATGTTCTCGGCGTCTTTCTAATGCGCCACGTATCACGCTTTCCTTTCCACACGCTTCGACCCAACCGCCGGTTGTAAGCCTTTTGCCACGAAACTTCCTCTTTGGTCCGGGACTGCGCTGGCACGAGAAGCGTGCGTGCGTGACCAAGTGTCCCCCTGACCGGAGAAGGTGCAGTAGTATGTGTTAATTGGTTCTGTCCATCGAGGAATGTATAGCTTCAGCGTCGTCCTACACGCCGCGGTCTGATCTGCCCCGGCCCCTGGATAGGGTTAGAGAAGGAGAGTGTGTGCGCACATCTTACGGAACGAAACGGAGCGATCGGTTGAACCCGGGAGCCCCTTTGTACGGGCGGACCACTGGAATAGGTGGACAGGGAAAAGTAGTACAACCCGAAGAAGGCAAAACGGCGTAGGCAAAGAAGAAGTTGCGCCGGTGGGCCTGTTCCGTACGTAGGTGCGAGCGAGACCGTCCGGGATTCCAACCAATTCATTCCAATCAAACATTCCAATTCCATTAGGGCTAAACGGCACGGCACTCCGGTCTCGCGTACGTGCTGGAGATGGATGGATGAAGGGTTGGTGCCGCAGGTCGAGACCATCAGATTTCTTGGTCCGACTTCTGGAACGTTTCTGTGTTTTTGCTTTCCACCAGCCTCAAACACGATGTTGAGGTTGAGGCACTCTGGGCGTCGTTTTGGTGCATTCGTGCACGGGACGCCGGGTGAACGTGATGTTGCAGCCTTGTGCCTAAATTGCTAACGGCGACAGATTAGGATTGGTTGTGGGTTGGGCTGGCTCGATTGCACCGCCGATAACATGGGCAGCGTTTTGTTGCGCGCTCCAAGAAATAACAGTTGGAATTCTCGGCTTACGCAGTACGGTTACTAGTGCGGCAAATGAGCCTAGCAAGCAATTCCCAAAATTCTTCCGAATTTGGATCTGGACCCAAACGAACGCGTTGCGGCAATGGTTAGCGATAATTGCATCATAAGCAATATTTTTCGTATATGTCTTCCCAAAAGAACTTGACGCGCACGTACACATACATGCCAGTGCTACGACGACCTGCTATGCTTCTTGTCCTCTTACCCAAAGAGCATGTCAGCATGGACGTGAGCACTGGCAGTGAGGTTGCAGCGAGAAACGCGGCGATGCGCATTATTTGATCCATTCGTCGGCAATTGTGGAGACCAGCAAGTGGAAACGGCTGGAGAGGCCAGCCTCCACGGCAAAGGTTAATAAAAATGACACTTGTTTGCCGGAGTTGGTTGGGGTGGTCGTCATGTGCTGCGTGACTGATCCCGCCATAAGGTGGAGAACGGCGTTGGAACTGTGCGGACACCACACCTCCCTTGTCACGAGTCCGGTCCCTACGCTGCTCACTCCCAACCCGTCGACAATGACAATGTCCAACGTCATTGTTCGAGCTCATCTCGCTCAACAGTTCTCAGATCCGAGCTTAATGCGGTGGCGGATGTGTCTGGGTCTGCTCCGCTGCTGTCGCTTGATGTTTTCCCGCTAGTACAATTATCTGCCTGCCTGCTTGAACGTTTCGATTTTGTGTTGATTCTGTACCGGACAGCAGCAGTAGGCAACGCATTCTACGCTCTCTTTCCCCGCAAGAAGTGTTGCGCACCACGTTCAATCAGCGTTGGGATTCATTTTGATTGCAAGAAGGGAAAAATACACACAAAATTGGGGCCAATCTCGCGGACGCTGTGGTGTGGTTGTTGCCTCTGCTGAACTTACCTTGCTTTGCTGTTACCAATGTGATTGTTGGTGCTGCTGCTGCTGTTGCTTTCCCTTTGAACGCTATCTGACCCCGAGCTAATGAGCGGTCTGTCTGTTGGCCGTTGCCGTTTTTCTCGGTGAAACTGGATTGTTGCAAACCGTACCCAGTAAATGCAAAAAAAGCTACACTATTTATTACACAAACGTACGAATATCTACCGATTAGCACGATATTACGGTGGGGACACTTGTTGGACGTTTACACGGTCACTAGAAATGGAGTCGACTTACTCCATAACTTCATCACATTCGTACACGTTTGTTTTCACTTTATACGGGTGCATGTAAAACAGAAACTTTACAAAACAAAACGAATCATTCGAACCAATCGATTACTTATCACATCTATCGCCAAAGCCAACCACGTACACGCGGCTCGAGCCACACATTGGAACAAGAAAAGTAAATAAATATTAATCGAAATAAAAAACACACACACAACCTTCACAACATAGCCACACCGCGACTGCTCGCGCACCGTTCACTGTCGAGATCTGATTCGTTCCGACGGAGAGCCGCGATTGCCAGCTGCTGGAAAAAATACATCGCTCAGCGCGCACCGAGCATAATGGACCCTTTGCACCCTTGGCACGCACCCTCCCTTCATTCAGCCTTGGTTCCCTTTTCTTTTCATACGCTGATCCGTGCGCCGCGGTTACCATAGTACCGTTGCCATGCTACAGTGCTGGAAATTATTGTAAGTGCATCAGTGGTTGTGTGTTGAGTTGTGAGCAAAACAAGCCACTTTAATTGCTTATGCTCGGGTTTACGAGCTAGCAGAGGTCAAGACTGTCATATAACAGAGTTCTCGACTTCTTGACTGTAAGTTCCTGCCACATCTATCGTTGAAGTCTATCGTTAGTCATAATAGCAGTATCTTCGCTATTGCAGCAACTTTGTATAGTGATCAAAAACATTTCACTTATGCAATCCATCACCACTGTGAATGCTCAGTCATCCTCTCATCTCTCCAGTACGAGATGGAATGACGACATCGCGGGCTAGTGCTGTTTCATTCCCTCAGATGGTACGCACGCAATAATTTGCGTTTCGTTTGTCGCGCGTCTTTCGCTGCTCTCTTCTGTTTAGCAGCAAGAGAAAAAGCCCTTTGGTCGATGATGGGTTCTCTCTTTCCCAACTGCGAAGCATTCAACTTCACACATACAACACATTGTGTCTGCGTATTTGATGCGTCCTCCACTGAGTCATACAGTGGTTGCCGGGCCAACCGTTTGCTTACGCACCTGCACTGCTGCGCTGTGATTAGAAAGTGCAAGTGTAATTAGAAGGAATTCCATCCAAATATACCACTAGAAGCAAACTTGACTGCAGGTGTAGGAAGTACACTAAAATCTGTTAATATCAAGTAAGTTCTCTTTTTTATATTTTAATAATTCGAATGATCATTAATCCTTTACTAAACTAGACGTTGCCATCGTTCTCGCATGAAGGACATGAATTAAAATAAACTATTTCATTAGGAGAATAAAAATACAATACAACTTTCAATTACACCCAATGCTCTATTATCTCTCAGAAGAGATTAGATTTCCCTAGATTTATGCTGTATCGAATTCTCTCTATTTTATGCAAAAAAAACCTAACATAAACATAGAACTCTTTTTTTAAATTTGCTTTAAAACTTTTTTGTAAGTCCTTATTGTTAACACGATAAAACTTCTTGTAACTAACAGCTAAGTAGTAATGGTTTTGTCCTATAAATAGTCCCTCATGATAAAATCAACAAAATACGTAGAATCATCAGTAAAACGCTAGCCTAATGAGGATCCCGAAAAAGTTGAGCCACATTCTCCAGGGAAATCATATTCGCCCAGTTCCGCGTGACATCGGTAGAACGTGACACGGCGTTAGATCATAAAAAAACTGTCATGGGATTTAATTTCTGGTGATTAACAGTCGCACCGGACGAACATGGCAAAAAGAATCATGTTTAAACAAAACCTGAATACCCGAGACGTTGCGGAAGACCTTGGATGTAGAATTCTTGAAGTTATTCAGCGAGAGTCGTCAGCAGAACAAAACAACGAAGTGCGGTTGTTAATCAGCTGATCAAACGAATTCTTGCTAATAACGAAAGCATATGACGACGATGGTACTAAAAATAAATTGCGTATCTTTCGTTTTTGCCCCGTTTTCACCAAAAGGTGTGTTTGTTGTACACTACAGAAATACGGCAATTTCATTGGCATGGGAATATTTCCCATTGAGTAGAGTTTTCCAACGTTGTAAAATGCGCTGGTAGTAATTATTATTGTCTCGGTTGCCGGCTGTCGGGTGGTCTCGTCATTGTACTGTAGTCAGCAATTTGAACGAGACGCCAAACACGAAAGCAATTTGGCGATGAGGAGAGCAATTTTGGTGCCGGGTTGGGTTCACGGTTATCCCATTAAACAAAGGCTAGTGGGACCCGTGTATCACGGTACCTGGGGTGGATATTTGCGGTTTGTTTGTTTTAGAAATTACGCCCCGAGTACAGTCACATTGTTAAATTATTAATCTTTGTATTCATTTAAATTATTTTGACTCAACATAAAACTTCATTCACATCAGGCAATAACATTAAAGTGTATTTGTCCACTTATCCCAAATCATTTTGTTATGTTTCTGATCATTGATTGAATTTTGATGTGTTTGGGTTTAAATAATATGACGTTATATTAGTTACATCATTTGGCTATGTCGAAGAAGATTGCACACTGGTTCGATCTTTCTTCAGTGTATCGCACCAAGAAGTGTCTTCGCGATACGGCCCCGATCAACAGAATCCAGGAATTAAATATCCGTAGATCTCGCTTCACCATGTGAGTGGCTAAGAAAGTCTTCATGGGTTGGATCGTTAGACGTCCAATGTCTAACGTCTTTATAAATGTCCAACCCATCGAAGCCAGGAAAATCTAATGTATTTGACGAGAGTTAATGTCCTTCCACTAATAAAGAGTTAAACATCCTTCTGGACATTTTCCAAAAAAAAAAAACGTTGGTGACGCCCAACGGTTCGGAAATGTTTTTATTCACACAGGTGTTACCATAACTAACAAACTGTTTACCGGTGTTTTGAACGGCCACGTGCTTCCCTGGATAAAGGCCAACTCCCCTGAACAACATAACGTTTCTCGTATTAGAGAATAGAGCATAATATCAACGATAGCCGGAGCGAAACATGTCCTTGTAAGCTGAAAGAATTGAAGATGTGTTCTAGTAGCTCTTAGAGGCTGTTTTACGAATGGTGAAGATAAAAATCCGGGATTGCTCGCGAAAACTTGGGTATTGTTACTAAATGTGAGTCGTCGAAAAGAGAACTACATTTGGCCATCAGTTTCCGCATTGCCGTGCACGCAGTTCAACCAACGTTGTTGTACTACTATCTAAATCGCACTTGAGTTCCATATCGAATCTTTATTGTAAAAGGTATGCAGTAAACGCTAAGAATATAATACTTTTGTCACAGTGATGGTGGTGCAGTATTTGCACCACAGGTTTAAGCCTTCTTGTGTTCACCTTCGTATCGCAGTTTAACCATCTCTGTATCACAATCGTCCACGTCGTGTCCGCCATCGACCATGTCGATGCCCTGATCGTCCAGTTCGTCCTCGGCCGGCTGTCTCAGCTCATCCGTTATCTGACGCAACACCTTGCGAAACAGATGTGCATCCATGTTTTTGGCCAGATAGTACAGGAACAGCCATTCCGTGAAACGCAACCTTTTGGTAATAATCTCCACATCCTGCGGATTTAACCGTCCTGGACTGGCAAACGATAGGATCAGTGCCGTGAACTTGAACGATCTGTAGCAAACGGGGAAAAGGGACTCTCGTTAGTATCGAACCTCGTGCATATCCTACCCACTTCCTACCTGTTGTGCAGGATTAATGTTAGTATGCGCCACAAAATGGCCAACACGGACACACAGAACAGCACCACGTACCAAAACCACAGGAAGGTGAAAATCTTCTCATTAATCACGTTCAGCGCCATTATGCACAGGGCGTCATGTTTCTGGATCGATCCAGTCGGACCGTACTTGTAGAAGTGGCACTTGGTCACCTTCGGGAAGACCGTATCGAGCACATCCATCGTGCCTTTAAAGTCTTCCTGTATAAAGGCTGGACCAAGGTTCCAGAATTTTCGCCCGAGAAAAATGTTGGTAAAGACGATCTGCAGTATGCAGTTGAGGAGATTCAGTACCTCGCAGAAGATGTGCCGCGAGGCCCAGTGCCGCTGGACCATGAAGTGGTTAGAAAACTCGCGCTTTACCGTTTGCAGTTTCGCATCCACGGTGTCCCGTGACAGGAGCGTATACTTGGGACCGATCGCAATGTTCGCTTTGGCCGTATAGTGTTCGCTGAGGTGTGCCATGTGTAAGCCATCGACGAGATTCTTCAACCGACCACCTACAAATAAAGAGACCGCGATAAGGAAACGGGCCAAATGAGTGTGTGCGCGCCGTGACTCATGGTGTGTGCGGCTCTACTTGAGAAACGGACGGTCGTTTTCCAGTAGGGTGACGAAACTCGACCCATGTCACATACCTTCGTTCATACGCCACAGCAGATGTGGGGCGTAGAACGTCAGTGCCTGCAGGAATAGAATGAACGGAACCCACTGGTAGTAGGCATGGTGCTTCACCGGATCTTCGCTGTACATGGGACCGATGCCCGGATGTGGCAGCACTCCATCCTGCAGCAACGATTCGTTGTAGTGTCGTATGACGGTAAACGTGGTGGTGAAGAAGCAGAACGTGTTGATGACATGCTCCGGTATAGAACCACCCGTAATACACCGGATGTGCTCTCCAATGTACTGTCTGAACGATGGGACAAAGAGAAGAACGTTGGAACATGGATACAGAGGCACTTGCCACGACGCTGGTGGTCGAGTGGACCTCACCTGGATGTCACTAGAAGGGTACACACTAGCAGCATAATAAACGTGGCCCGATAATGGAACTTAAACGCCAAGTTGTCGATCGTAACGAACTTATACTTAAACTTCAGGTGTGGCGAAAGCACGGAAAATGTATTGAGCATCCTGACCCCGGATCAGGTGTTTAACCACCGACAATGTTTTGATGCACACAATGGTTTGGGCGGAACGCACGAAACTGGTCTGGCTTGCGAAGAAATGCCATGTCTCGGCCAGGGCTTGATAAACTAAAGACTCTCGTGAGGGGCGATAACGCGTTATCATCATCGGGTCTGTTTGGTAGGTATGGCCCTGACGTACATGTGTAGGAGGGAGGGGATGCCGTGTCGCCGCGGTCCTACTGTTCGGGACAAACGTATCTAGCTGATAGATAGATACGTTCACAGTCCTTTCGGAGCCAGGTTGGGTTGGTTGGGCATTGGAGGAGGTAAACACAGGTGCCTCATAATCATATGGAGTGCGCGTACATCTGGCACAGAATTCTGCCTTTGCCGTTCAATGGCATGTTGGGGAATTTTAAAATTTAGTATTCGTTTAGAATTATTAGCTACTCGTGATATTTGATAGGGTTTACTTACTTACTAATCCGAAACTACATGACGTTACGGCGATCTTGGCCTGCTGCAGGAGTCCTCATGACCGTTCACGGTCGAGCACCGTCGATGACCAGACTGGATAGTTCGGTGTAGTTCTCATGACGTGAGTCTAATCAGCTGTACGACGGTGGGTTCGTCGTACAACTCGTAGAGCACGTCATTGTAGCAGCTCCTCCAGTGTCATTCCACACATACGAGACCAAAAATCGTTCTGAGCGTGTTCCTCTCGAACGCGGCTTAGAGGGTTTCGTCAGTTTTGGACAAAGTCCATGCCTCAGAGGCGTATGTGAGTACTGGAACTACATAGAAGCGGAGATATATCGCCTAGAGGTCGGGACAGGACATAAAGATGTATAGATGTATACCGATAAGGGAAGGAACTAGAGTAAAGGATGATCGCGAGTAGAAATGTTCGTACTTCTGTAGAATTATGCCCAAGAAGATGGAGTGCTGTCCTAGCGGCACAGCACAGGACAGCCACTCGAGTTTTCGCTCGTACGCTCTCGAGAACGACGTATGTTCAAGTGATCTTCGTTCGTTCGAACCAGAGTGTATTCAACTTTTGAGCTACTAATTAAATAAACAACTGGTTAAAGGACAAAGGCGATTGCTTTCGGACTCAAAGAATCGTACTCTAACAATCGTGTCCCCTTTCGTGTCAGCATCAGTTTAACGGTCAATCTGTGCAGGTTAAATGAAAACTGTCCAAAACGGTAAATCCACCAGTTTCCGGTAATAAAAGCTTTATAGCACCATCGGAATGTAAATAAGTTGTGCCTGTCGTGTCCTCTCGCCACGGGAGCATTTCACGCATTCCGCGTAAGGACTTTCTCTCACTGCCCCTCTCTCTCGCTCGCGCTGGTGGGTTTGCTATTCGCGTCCTTCATCAATCAGCTGTTGTTAGGATGTCCGCCCGTCATGCGCAGTCCGTCCGACAGGGATGGGATCTTTAACGCCCTAACACGCTTGTTACTGTTGGCCCCAAAAGGAGGGCATGTACTGGAATCCCTTACACCGTTTGACAGCTAGCGGAGTGGCCGTTTTTTTCCTCGCTCGCCAGCGCCTAGTGGTACGCTCAGTGGAAAAAATGTGGCAAAATTCAGCATTTTCGCACACTCCGACCCAGCAGCATGGACTGAAGGAATTGCGCAAGAATTAGGCGTGCTACCCCGTAGTGACGGGACGACAGTGTTGTGTGTGTACAGCGAAACGGGGACGACATTTGCTGCCACTAGCAGAACCAGCACGAAAAGGGAAACACCACGAACGACCTCTCGCGAAAAAGGACATCCCTTGACGCGCGCTCGTGTGTGTGTGAGTGCTTGCGTGCGTGCGTGCGTGCAGTGGACGGAAAGTGCTATGCAGTGAAAAGCGAAAAGAGGCCCGCTAAGGTCGTACGCCTGTAAAATGAAGTTAACACGAATGCTGCCCGCGTCCTGTTTGCTGCTGAGCCTGATGATACCGCAGGCTCTGCTCGCCCAGAAACCCACCGGCAGCGAAAGTCCTTCCTACTACAACATCGGGGGTGTGCTGAGCAATAACGAGAGTGAATCACACTTCGGTACCGTGATTGCGGTAAGTGTTATCTAACCAAGTTTCGTTGTCACCTTTTTTCCTTTTCTCTTTTCTGCACACCCCTCCCTGTCAAAGACGGTGACACAGAGGGACGCGCGCAGTGCGCCGAAAGGTGTGTGTGTGTGTGTGTGCGTGTGGGGTGGCGTGCGCGCGTGTGGTCATTGTTGTAACTGTGGGAAATGGGTGGAGCAGGGAAGGGAGGGTGTTGTTTATCACGCGGGGGCACTCCGAGGCCGTGCCCGTGCCCGAATCAATTCATGCGTGTGCCGTTTTTCCGCTGCAATTTTCTCGCTTTCACATCCCCGTGCTCTGTTTCGTTGCAGCATCTGAACTTTGACCAACAGTATGTTCCACGCGGTACCACCTACTACGATAAGACGATTCGGATCGATAAAAATCCCATCAAAACAGCGCTCAATGTTTGTAAACACCTGATATCCCGAAGGGTAGGTGCACCCCATTGGGTGGTTCCCATGCTTTTTTATAACAGTTCACTGTAAAGTAGTGCAATTTAAATTAATATTTGTTTATACTTTTATGCTATGTGTGCGTGTGTGTGTGTGCGTATATGGTGGGGCGGGCCAGGTATATGCGGTAGTGGTATCGCACGAACCGACTGGCGATCTGTCCCCAGCGGCCGTCAGCTACACCAGCGGATTCTACCAAATTCCCGTCATCGGGATCTCGTCGCGTGAGGCAGCCTTCTCTGATAAGAACATTCACGTGTCGTTCCTACGTACGGTGCCTCCATATTACCACCAGGCGGACGTTTGGTTGGAAATTTTGAGTCACTTCGGCTACACGAAGGTACTTGGCAGGTTGCAAAATACTCCCCCTCATGGAATAGTTCCGCTCACTGGACATTTTCATTTTTTCCACCACCAAACCCCAAACTAGGTTATCATCATCCACAGCTCCGATACGGATGGACGGGCCGTACTGGGCCGCTTCCAGACGACATCGCAGACAAACTATGACGACATCGATGTTCGGGCGACGGTTGAATCGATCGTCGAATTTGAACCAAAATTGGATAGCTTTAGCTCCTATCTTATGGACATGAAAACAGCACAATCGCGTGTATATTTGCTTTATGCGAGGTAATGCGCGAGAGGGCGCTCCAGCCGTCTGGCTTTTGTATGTTCGCGCTTTTGCACAAACGCCTCAATCCACTTCGTTTCGTTTCACCAATTGCAGCCAAGAGGATGCGTATGTAATTTTCCGTGACGCTGCCATCCACAACATGACCGAGTACGGGCACATTTGGATCGTCACTGAACAGGCGCTCAGTGCAAACAACACTCCAACCGGTATCATCGGATTGAAGCTCAATAATGCAGAAAACGAAACAGATCACATAAAGGTACGGGTAGTGCAAACAAGGTGGAGAATTACTACGTCTAACTTCTCGTGTGTTTGGCTGCAATAATTTCCAGGATGCTATTTACATACTGGCATCGGCAATCAAGGAAATGACGGTGAACGAAACCATCACCGAAGCACCGAAGGATTGTGACGATTCCGGAGCCATCTGGGAGTCGGGTAAGTGGCTGTGTGCTCCAGGAAACCCTCAAGGATTTTGTGCTAAACAAATCCCTCCTCTTCACACGTTTTTCACACAGGCAAGCGATTGTTTGGATACTTGAAGACGAGAAACATCCGCGGCGAAACGGGGCAGGTAGCGTTCGACGATAACGGTGACCGTATGTACGCGGAGTACGACGTTATCAATGTGCACGAGAACCATTCATTCGTAAAAGTTGGAAGCTTCCACTATGATTCGGTGAGTATGTTCGGTGAGAGGCCACGGAGAGTCTCTGAAGCCGAATCCCTCAACAGCGCGTTCCACGGATGGCAACGTTTGAATTGTCACGTATATGTTGATACGACTTATCGGAACTCTAGACCATAAATTTCAGACATTGTAAAATTAATGTAGTGTAGATAGATTTACAGCCCCATCCGCGCATGTTGCATCATGTGCAAGACCGTGGCTTTAAATGCAACTCTATCCTAATCCCCTCTGTATCGTACGTTTGCAGGAGAAGCGTAAGATGCGTCTCAAGATAAATGACAGCAGCATAACGTGGCCGGGAAATACGGGTAAGAAGCCGGAAGGTATTATGATACCGACACACCTGAAGGTGCTGACGATCGAGGAGAAACCGTTCGTGTACGCACGCAAGCTGCTGGACGACGAAATTGACTGTGCGGATGATGAGGTGGTATGTCCGCATTTCAACATTACCAATGGCAACGGTGAGTTATTCGACGAGACGTAGACGAGAACCAGCTCAAGCAATTAAGGTACACCTTTTCCCCGGGTTTCAGAACAAGAATATTGCTGCAAAGGTTATTGTATCGATCTGCTGAAAGCACTCGCCCAGCGGATCAACTTTACGTACGATTTGGCACTGTCTCCCGATGGTCAGTTTGGTCATTATCAGCTGAAAAACCATACCACCGGCATCGGTACCACCGTGAAGAAGGAATGGAATGGACTGATCGGGGAGCTGGTTGCGGAACGGGCCGATCTGATCGTGGCACCGCTCACGATCAATCCCGAGCGTGCGGAGTTTATCGAGTTTTCCAAACCGTTCAAATACCAGGGCATTACGATCCTGGAGAAGAAACCGTCCCGCTCCAGTACGCTCGTTTCCTTCCTGCAACCGTTCAGCAACACGCTCTGGATACTTGTGATGGTGTCGGTGCATGTGGTCGCGCTCGTCCTGTACCTGTTGGATCGTTTTTCCCCGTTCGGACGGTTCAAGCTGTCTAGCAATGATGGAACGGAGGAGGACGCACTTAACCTCAGCTCCGCGATCTGGTTCGCTTGGGGCGTACTGTTGAACAGTGGCATTGGTGAAGGCACTCCGAGAAGCTTCTCGGCTCGTGTGCTTGGTAAGGGCTTGCCCAATGGCCTTTCGGCGCTTGCCCTGCCGAACGATTGACCAAGTTTCCATTTCTCTTCCCGCTTTCAGGTATGGTGTGGGCCGGTTTTGCCATGATAATTGTCGCCTCGTATACTGCTAACCTGGCCGCTTTCCTCGTGTTGGAGCGACCCAAAACCAAGCTGACCGGTATCAACGATGCGAGGTTGCGCAACACGATGGAGAATCTTACCTGTGCCACGGTGAAGGGTTCCTCGGTGGATATGTACTTCCGGCGGCAGGTAGAGCTGTCCAACATGTACCGTACGATGGAGGCCAATAATTATGATACCGCCGAACAAGCAATTCAGGATGTGAAGGATGGGTGAGTGGCTGCACGATTCATGCATTACGCATGTTCTGGTGACATTTGGTGGGTTGCTTACGTTCGTAACAATTTCAGCAAGCTTATGGCATTTATTTGGGATTCATCGCGGCTCGAGTATGAAGCATCGAAGGACTGCGAACTCGTCACGGCGGGTGAGCTGTTCGGCCGCAGCGGCTACGGCGTGGGATTGCAGAAAGCGTCCCCTTGGACGGATGCGGTAACATTAGCAATATTAGACTTCCACGAGAGTGGTTTCATGGAGTCGCTCGACAAGGAATGGATCTTCCACGGGAACGTGCAGCAGTGTGAACAGTTCGAGAAGACGCCCAACACACTCGGGCTGAAGAATATGGCCGGTGTGTTCATTCTGGTTGGTGCGGGTATCGTCGGCGGCATCGGGCTAATCATCATCGAGGTGGTCTACAAAAAGCACCAAATAAAGAAGCAGAAAAAGATGGAAATTGCACGCCATGCAGCGGACAAGTGGCGCGGCACTATCGAGGTAAGGGCGGTGGGAAATTTGGATCTCGGTGTTAGTGATTTGGAGCGAATTTTCGACTAATCTTCATTCATTTTTCTTTCCTGTGGTTTTGCGGGCTTTACAGAAACGAAAAACATTACGTGCTTCCCTGGCGATGCAACGGCAGTACAACGTGGGTTTGAACTCGGTGTCGAAGTCCGTTTCGTCGAGCCAGAATGCCGAGAAAACGACCCGCTACCCAATACTGCCGCCGCTTCCGCGCACACCGGAACGGGCATGGCCGAAGGACAAGGAGTACATCGTGAACCGGAAGAACAATAGTGCCGGCAAACCTCCGCCGCGCTATATGCCCACTTACGCAACCGATGTGTCTCATTTGATAGTTTAAACAAAACAAAACAAAAAACAAACAAATTATCGGAGGGAACTTTGAATAGGGTCGGAACCGTATCCATCCACCCCACCGGTCTCCAAATTGCGCCTAATGATGAGTGTAGCCAAACACTTTAACTAACCGTTAAGTAATCGTTGAGTCGGGAAGGAAAAAAGGAAGCTAACCGAAGAAAACTCCAATTCCGTGTGCGTGTTGTTCAATACAGGTAATTGTTTACATTCGTTAGATAAGTATACACTTTTAACAACACTCTGCAAACAAAAAAGACAATTCTTCCGCCTGTATTGATGAAGGATTCGCGCCGGATACGCGGCGGGGTAGTGCGTGTGTGTGCGTGTGCATGTGTGAGTACAATCAGTTTTATGGTTTCCATGTTTCGCAACCGCGTTCTAAGCATCGTTTTTGAATTTGGTACACCGTTGTCGTACATCCACTTATAGCCGCCGAACCGAGTGCATTTGTATCAGGTGCTAGTGAGTTAACTAAAAAGGACAAACAAACAAACAAAAAAAAACACACACACACACAAACATATAACTTGTTTCGTCTCCAAGAGACAATTTGTTTAAGCAGCGCTCGAGCATGTGTTAACCTTTAACTGCCACACTTTCGTTTTCGTTGTTGTGTCGAGTTTTGAGATATATTTTTGTGAACCAAAGAAACGAAAGAATTAAGGACGAACCGCTCAAACCGGTGCACCGTATCGTCCTGCATAACAGTAGTTGATAGCCTAACGTCTCCCAACAAAAAAGAGAACAGTACTAGCCAAAAAAGGAAAAAAGAAAGTAATTTTATCACTGTTAGTTGTTAACAAACGGATGGGACGACAAAACCAAAAACCAAAAAACAAAAAAGAAATTAACCATGCTCAGTCATTTGCACAAGACGTAATGCCAAACAAAACAAAAAAAAAAAACAACCAGAACAGAGTAGCTAAACGTACATTAAACTAAAGGAATAGATGATAAAAGTCTATGTTTAAAATCGTAACATTAACATTTTAAAATGCCAAAACCCTTACTAAAAAAATGCAATGATGCTAAACATTTGTTAACATGTATAAGAAGATGTGGAAACTTAGAGTAAAAAGAACAAAAAAGAACCCAGATGGAGGCGGCAAAACGATAACAAATATACAGCCAGTCATTATATTGATTATGTATGAACAAACTGAGTAATAAAAAGGAAAAATATTTGAAATTCGATACGCGCCGATTGGTGGCTTTACGATGCTGGATTATCAATTAGTCCGAATACACTTTCAACACGTAATTTCATAAACTAGACGTATACTCGATAACGAACTTCTCTTCTGCCTCGAGATCGTTGCCGTCAACAGATACTTTGCTACCCGACTCAGAACGAATCCGGTAACCAGGTACTTTGTCGGCGTCGCATTGATCCTCAATCCAGCAATTTATTTGAACTGTTCTCTGCAAGTGGGAAATTCTTTAACGTTGAATTTTTAAAATTCCTTTGGTTTCTATGGCAACCAGCTGCAAAGCGCTACAACTGTTTGCTACTGTTGTACTGCTCATCATTATTCCAAACAGAGAGAAGCATCATCTCTCACCTTTGAATACACGATTGACAACCACTGGGCGACTTTGTGTACCACGGCACGGAACATTCCTGAACATTTCTTTCATTGCGATACAACAGCTCAATTATTGTCGCTGAAATGTATTCTATAAACATACGTAAATTGGGAGTTTATAAGAATGAATTGCGTTCAATTGCCTACAGTGCGATGCACAGCGAAACGTTGTGATGCATTTTCCCCGGTGTGTCATCTACCTTGACCGGTGCGCCACCTGTTGTGTTAAATTAACAGGATATTTGACAGCTACTTTGAACGTAAACAAAAAAATTATACAAAAAGTTTCTGGCTGGAGGCGGAGGTGTTCGTCATTGTGCAGTTGTGAATTAGTGGCGAAAAGATATCGGTTAAAAACATCACGTTCGTTGCTTGGATTGGGTTTTTTCCGTGGATGGGGGTGTTAGGGCAGTTCAGTGTGTACTAGTGGCGACATTGTGTAGGCACCGAAAAAGTTGTGACGTAGGCCCGTAGGCTAGCTGCGTGCGTAGACCCTACACAACCAACACGGAGCTCCCGCAGCAGCAGAAGCGTGTGCACGGTTTGTTTGCTTTTTAGGGTAATGCAACGCAGCGAGACACCTCCCCCAGTGCGTACCAACAACGGTAGCACCCTACAACATCAACAACACAAACGCAACAGCTACTCACTACTAACAAATCATATGGGGAGGCACAATAGTAACATACCCTTGTGGTTAGGAAGGATAGAAGGAACAAGAAGTTAGAAGAAGAAAGGGCGAGGGTTGGTTGTAAAGGAATGGGAGAAGGCTTGTAAGGGCAGTGAAAGCATTTTTTCATATTAATTTTATTCCATTTCGTGGGTTTGCTTTTCGTGACCACAAACCACCTTCGGGTGGAGCTGTGGGGGCTGGGAGGAGAAAGATAACCGCGATGTAAATAAAATGTTTGTTGTCGGTATTATTTTATAGCTCTTTTTCCACCCTGCAATTGCAACTCGGAGGGGGTGATATGCATGCTAGGCGCAGATTGGGTGTTTTGGGTGGCCACCCTTTGGGGTGGCAATGTTTTTCCATCAACACACGCGCGCTCGGCGAGATAATCTACGGTAATCTACAGTAAGCCCGTGACCAAGTAAATATGATTTTTGCAAAGGTGGGCTGAAACAGGTGGATCGACACATAAGCACACAAACGCATGCACACATACACACAACAGTAGATAGTTAGTAGAAGGTGTGTGGCAGACGGAGCGCGTAGATGCAATTGGGGATGGACAAGCGAACGTTAGAGTCGGATTAGTTTCCCTCCGTGTGCCGTCTCGCTTGTTCGCATGTTTTCTTCGCCTTGCATCTAAATAGTTTCCATCTTTCACCCCCTGGTCGAAACTCCTGACGACATAGATAGGGAGGTAAGGGTTGCATGATGAATTAGAGGAACGACGACGACGACGACGACAGGTTGTGGAAGCAGCAGCAACAAACGAGCAAGCAAGTGTTTTGGGGGAAGTGTTAA
Organism: Anopheles moucheti; assembly: GCF_943734755.1. Taxonomy (NCBI): domain Eukaryota; kingdom Metazoa; phylum Arthropoda; class Insecta; order Diptera; family Culicidae; genus Anopheles; species Anopheles moucheti. Next base: position 1,980,817 of record NC_069140.1, read on the forward strand.
TGGGGTGCGAGGGCGAGGGGTGAGAAACGCAACGGAGATTGGAATGGGATCAAAGTAGGTTTTCTCTCAGGGCCTGCCTTGTTCACTCGCGCGCGCGCGTATACACCAACAATCGCTCCGAGGGAACGTTGGCTGGCGTTGCGCCGCGTTGTTGTCACTCTCGAACGAAAGGAAACCCGAGTCGAACCTGTGGCTCCGATCGATGGACAGATGGACGGACAGTTCGAGAAAAGATAGGGGAGTTCGAGCAGATCGGTCGAACACGGGCGCGCGCGCGCACGCATCCGTAGCCGCGACCGGGAAGCGTGAGTTCTGCGTGCGCGACAATCGAATGCCGTCGTGTCACGCTGGCGGGAGTGAATATAGTGGAACAATTTTCCCCATCGGAATCTCTCGGTGTGGAGTTTCGTGCATCGTGCCGTGAAGCACACTGCATCTGCCACCGGTTCAGTGCAGTGGTGAAGTGCTACCAATCGGGAATGTAGTGTGTTTATGTGAGGATTTGCTTAAATTCACTACGCGGTCCGTTACGTCGTTCTTCAGCGCATAGAGAAAAGTGTTTAGAGATTGCGCTACTGGCCGCTGCCTGCTTAGACTAACGGTACTTTTCACCCTTTCCATTCGTACGAACCACCCTTGTCCAGCGCTCGTCTCAGTTTAGCATCCATCTGTTTGCTGGGACGTGGAAAGCAGCATAAGAAAAGGAAGAACAAGAAACAACAACATAGAGAAGGGGAGAAAAAAAAACTAAACAAACGTTTGATGGAGTTTTTATGTGTGGCGCTTGGATCTGAAGTGACACTCTTCTGTCCGAAGCCTCACCTTCCCATTTCCCAGGGTTTTGGAGAGTATGACCGATTTGGGTTGTAAAACATTCCTTATTGCTCGCTGGGACAATCTTGAACGGAAGATACGGACGGGTTTCTAAAGACAGCAATTGACTAATGAGCGAATGATGTATCCCCATTTGTTCCATTGTTCAATTCTCGCCTCCTCCCCCGAACGAGGGTTGTTGTTTTGGGGCGGAAAATGGCCCTCATTCCTATCGTTTTCATAGGGCGCACACACCATCGGCACTCGATTTTTGATCATTTAATGTCAACTACTCGAGGCTGTGTACCAATCGCAGTCATTGCAGCACACTAGATCGGATACCACAACAGATGATAACAACGAACACACGGGCGGACAGTAATTGTTTTTCACTTGCCCGTAGCGTACTGTGTGTGTGTGTATCGCTGTGCTCGGTAAACTGCAACGTAGGCGAAAGTTACACTACCATTAAAGGGATAGTGAGGCAAAAAAAGGCCTGAAATCTCGTCACCTTACGTAGATACGCATTTAGCAAGTTTTCAACGCACCCAAGTTACGCAACGTCACCTTGTTGTGCGCTTCTAGCTAATGTGGGCTAAAGTCAGTTTTATCCATTCCGAAAAAAAAACATTAAGATAGCGTTAGCAAACATATGGTTTTGTGTAGGACAGCGCAAAAAAAAGTAAAAAAAAACATCACATCAGTCTAGAGAACTTGTATTTTAAAAATACGACCGGAAACAGAAGGGAAAACAAAACCGAATCTAATTTTGGGGGCCCATCCGGATCACGTCCGGGCGCTTGCACAACCCTATTCGCAGATGGCGGCAGCATCATCGAACAACGGCAGCATCACAACCACCACCACCACCGCCACCACAAACAGCAACAACAACCACATTGAAACAGATGAGTTCATCAAAAAGAGCCGGGTGACGCGTGCTGCACCGCCCAAACCGGCCTACGATCCGCTGCAGTTCGTACAGATTAAGCCGGCGAAGCTGTACGATCCGAACAAGGCAAAGCCGTCGACCGAGCGTAAGCTGGAGGTGAAGACGCACCGGGAGGTGGAGGACGCCGAGGAATGGCAGTGCAATTTGGACAATTGGAAGTCATCGCGCAGGAAACGGGTGGAGCACATTATCGACAAGATCACCGAGGCGAAGAAGATCGAACAGGAGGAGGTATGCCGGGGACGTAAAAAATCGAAAACGTTTTCGGAAATGTTGGAAAACAGGTAGGTTACGGGTGAACTGAGACAGGAGGGTGCTGTTCGTGATCATATTGTGTTATCTTTCAATTGAAATGTTACGCAGTGGATCGAAGCGACGCTTTATTCTACCGGAGAACGAGGATGATGACGAGGGTGGAAGCTTTAGTGATGATCTGCATGATCCTAGAGATTCTACAAAACATCAGTACAAGGTGACTTTCCGTCCAATGTGTTTATGTTTTAATTTATCCAATATTTCCTAACATTTCCTAACGATCTAAAATAGGACGAATCGACGGACGATCGTGGAACAGATGACACCAGCAGCTGCTGCTCTTCCAAGGTCACCGACGGAGAATCAAAAACACCGGATCCGGACGATACGCGAGAAGCTCCAGAAATGAATGAGTTTTCGCTCGCGATCGAAAACTACAAGTCCAAATTTCCGCAAATGACCCAGAACAGGGCCCCGATGTTAAGCGGTAGCATTATGACGACCAACACGATGAGTTCGTCCGTAGTTAGCTCAATTGAAAGCAATAGTAATGATAATTATGAAAGCAATAGCGCGTGCGATGATAGTGACGTGCATCAACAGCAGCACCATGTACAGGAGGCACCTTTGGAGTGCATTACTCAGAAGCTTTCCACCCTGGAGGTGAAACGAGACGAAAGGCCCCCCTTGGTGTCGGTGGAACCGTTAGAGAGTAGAATGGCAAAAATGGGCAACAGCGAGCAGCAGGAACAAAGTCAGGAAGCAAGTCCAAAGGTAAACGTGATAGAGCGGCGAAGGTTGTTCGAACAGTTTCAACAAATGGCCCACACGACGGTGGCGGCCGCCGACCAGACGAACGCTCTACCGAAACCCCAACACGTTGCACCTACGCAACAGGAACGTTTTCCGGGCGAAGATACACCGTCCCCTAACGAGGAACCCGGTTCGGCTTCCTCCTCCGAATGGTTCGCTGCTGGCAGCATCCGGGAGCGGCGGGCTATGTTTGAGCGGTATCAATCGAATGAAATGATAGCGGAAGAACACGAGCAGCAACACGTGGGCGGACGCAGTCGCAGCAGCAGCACGGTAGTGAAGAGTCGCTCGGAATCAAACGTTGGCTTTATTAATGGCAGCACGGGACGGTTTGAGCTGGCCCTCAATCAGCTGAAGCGGAATGGCGGGGCCGATTACTGCGAGGACAGCGGCATCCAATCGACGACGGACCTGTCGCGCAGTTCGGTCGTGTCACAGGCGGACGAGAATGATCCGTCGCTACTGCTGCTAACGGATGACGTACCAGGCAAGAGTCCCGTCCGTTCGACGACGCTCGATTCGGCGAGTGAATTTTCGGACACCGATTGCAGCAATGGACAGGTATGTACGTGTGTGCGTCTTTCTGCCCAAGTGCATGTGCACGTTTTCAATGCATGTTTCTTGCGTTTTTTCTCGCTGTTGTGAGTAACGCGAATTAGGTTTTGCGTGCTTTTTATGAAGGAATGCGACTTGGTTTTTGCTTTACAATTTAGTCTGGCAATTTTTGGCAACTTGTCATCGAGTTCCGTTTAGAATGAACGCGGGAGCGTTTTTTTTTTGTTGGCTTCCGTTATGCGAATGTTTTAGTATTTTTTAATTTTCTTTTCCTTTGCATGGTTTGCTCGTATGAGTAATTTATGTTTTTGGCGCATTCCATCCGTGTGCCAAGAAGTTGGTTTTATTTTATTTACTGTCGTTAATATCTCATTACGACGATGTGGTAATATCGTGTGCCTGTGCATCAGGATTGACTCATCGTGACATTTCTTATGTTCGTGGACGAGGCGGTGTAGTGTTCACATTCCATTGCCGGTGCTGGCAACGCATGATGTTTAAAAATATCGTTTTGGCGCCATCCCTCATTCATAGCGTGTTTTAATAACATTATCGTTTCGAGTTGAACTTGGGTTGGCTAACGTTACTCCTGACCGTTCAAGGTTATCAATCGGCTCTGTTTCGCATTTTAAACACTATTTTAAAGGAAGCGGCACGGGCAGCGTCTGTCTAAACTACATATACACTGTCAACCCACTCAACGCTGGTTGCAATGTGCAAAGTGCAACAAGTCGTTGTGTAGTGTAAGCCTACGCCTTCTACTTTCCTGCGCGCAAAACCCAGCATTTTTTCACCCGTTTGAATGCCCCCACCATCAAATCCTCGCATACAGCAAATTTTATGTCCCGAGTGTTACGATCTTGCCTGATCGTTTGGCGAAGGTATGAGGATAGAAATAGGAATGGATTAGAGGGATGTCCGCAGGATACAATGGATAGTTATGATGCAATATAAGAATGAGTAAGAGCGTAATGTTTTAGGCACAATGCCGAAACATGTAACCTCTTTGGCACCGTACAGCTATGAAGATGTCATGTGTTTTTTTTATGATTGTATCTCTCCATCAGCTACTCGATAATGCCCTCGATGTGGCGTTTGAAGAGATGGACAGTGAGCTGAACGAATCGGGCACGGCGGAACCACCAGTTTCTGTCCCGCAGGATGCAGAAATAGTGCCGCTAAGCGTGGTCCCACTAGCGTCCGATTATGTTCCCACGAATGAGGTACTGAACAACGAACAGATCGTACTGATGGCTCTGCCGAAATCAGCACTAACCCCACCAAAAGAAAAGCCTCCACCACCGCCCGTTGATGAGGAGACCGAGGTGGAGATGCAACCGTTAACGGCCGGAGCAGTAATAACGGACTGGATGCGGAAAGATGCAGCACCGTTGACCTTGATGCAAACGAATGGCAACGGCAATACTCATGACGACGTACACTCATCGAATGCCTACGAGCAGAATATTATTGATAATGGCCACCACCGACAGGAACATTTGTCCGACGAGCAGTGGAGAAGTCTGGAGAGCTACGAGGTAGTACAGCAAGTACAACATCAGCAACAGCAAAAGCAACACGAACAAGAGAAGGAGCAGGAAAGGGACAAAGATCAGCAGGAGATGATGGTGTACAGTAATCGGATCGAGACACTACCATCACAACACCATCATCAGCTGTATGATGCTGGCGAACATGAGGTAAGGGCCAAATTTTATGCTATACGGGGTTGTAGGACATAGTGGAACACCAATGTTTTATTCCAAATAACGTGGATAGCATTGCTCGTTTTTGTTATTGAAATTGAATCGTTTAAAATTTTTCGTGGTTTAGAAGTATTTGACAGTGAAATCGGCCAGGTGATCGATGGACAATTTTCGCGATTTTTCAAACGAGCTTTCTGCCAACCGATGGAAAGCCCAGCAATATTTCGGCGATCTGTTATCTGATTTTCAAGATTTTTTAAACGTTGGCTACAACACTATGTAACACCCAGCAAAACCTTTTGTATATGATAACGTTCATGGGCACTGTGTTTTCTATTGCATACTAGGAAATAGTAATTGTAGAAAGAGAGCTTCTGCAGATAGAACAGGAGGAATTGCAGCGGCGAAGAGAGAAGCAACTCTTGTACGAGAAACTGACAAAATCAGATACTTCTCGAATGGTCGAGCCGCCACATCAACCTTCATCGCACTCGAATCAGCTACAGCAGCAATTTCAGCAACGTACACCGCAACAACAACAACAGCAGCAGCAGCAGCAGCAACATCCGTACTATTACTCGCATCATCTGTCCCATCAACCACACCATCACAACCTGCATCATCCGCATCACCGGGCTTCCATGCCGGCGATCGATAGTAGATCGCTGCAGAACGTTAATTCGTACGCATCGTACGATACTCCCTTTCTAGATGATGCAAACACAGGATACGAGATGGGCTCGTTGCACCGCGAATCCATGCCAAATCTTTCGAATGTTGCAGCATCATCTTCCCACCCATCCTCGTTGTCCTCGTACGGGGAGGAATATTCGGCCAATTCGGCTACCAGCTTCGATGGTTCGACCTGTTGGCCACCGGTAGTAGATAACCGACCCGTACAGGGGCCATTTTTCGACAAACGTCCCGCAATAGCGCCACGACCCACGATAAATGGTATGCTGGATCGCGCCTCACTCCCACCGGGCGTTGTCCGGTATCATGCGGCTGGCGGTGGACAACGAATGTCCAACAATATGTTTGAGCAACATCCCAAAGGTGAGATTATGCGGGGTTTGTGACACAAACAATGCGATCATAAATAATGCGTCCCGTTTCGTTTATACAGATAGTAAACAAATTACACAGCAACAGACGATGGTGGTGAACCGTGGTCAGGGAGGCGGTGGGCCAAACAACACACCGTATGGACAGCATTGGCTGGTCCAAGAGGCAGAACAAAGACGCATCGAACAGCATCAGAAGAGCAACACGAACAACGTCAAACGGCCATTGCCAAAGTTTGTCATCGATGCAATTACGCAACGTGTCCAGAAGCTGAACGCGGGAAGTCCGGAAAATTCGGAGTAGGTACCACTAATTAGCAATCGCCCCAACCCAGTTGAATGACCCTACATTTTCTGTTTTGCCCGCTCAGCCGTAGCAACTTATCGGAAGATTCGGATCTGGCAATGATAAACTCGATGAAACACCATCACCATCATCAGTCCCCATCGTTGCCTCCGTCCCACCACCATCACCATCCGCAACATCATCATCAACAACAACAGCAGCTGCAGCAACAACCTCTCCCTCCAATTCCTTCGCAACAGCAAAAATATTCCAACACAAGTGACAAAGTGTTGAGCGTCAGTGGAAAGAAAGAATGCTCCCATTGCCGAATAGAGTTGGGTACGTGCTGATTAACCAATCCCCGAACTTAACCGTACGACATTGTTGCATAGACCGTAATCAGCCTAACTGCACGTGTTCTGTTGTGCTCTATCCGGGTTGGCTTGGTTATGCAATTGCTCCGTTTGCTTTTCTTACGTTTTGCTTCATGTGTGTTTTCTTTCTCTCACCATTTCGCTACAGGCAAGGGTGCAGCGATGGCCATCGAAAGCCTGGGATTGTTCTACCACATCGAATGCTTCAAGTGTTGCGTTTGTCACGTTAAGCTCGGGGACGGCACCAATGGTATAGATGTACGCGTTAGAAAGTATCGACTTCATTGCCAAAACTGTTTCTCTAGTGAAGACGGTGTAAAGTTTAGTTGCGTTTAAGTAAGACAGCAAAGCGAAAGGGTAAACAAAACAAGGAAGAAAGAATAATTTATTAAACTCCCGCCTTCTTTCCCCGCTCCATTCCCAACACTCCTCGGCCCTTCAACTACTAATCCAATTATATTTGTACGAGAAACTTGAATTCTACGATTATTACTTACTATATTGATTACGATGTTTATTATCGATTATGTATGATTCTAGGTATTTGTTCGTTTCAATAAAAAGCAATAACTGTGAATTTAATGACAAGTGTACGGGAGTTGGTATTATTTGTTATTGCGAAACGTGGTTTGTTATTTTTTTGAGAAAACCAGTAAGCAATATGAGTGCGGGCTGGTGGTGTCTGAGTTAGCCACACCGGTAATTACACTACAGGACCTTAACCAAATCCAATCCAAACCGTATTCTGCTACGCAGACCTTTAAAATTAGGTGTAAATTAATTTATACAAGATCAGAACTGGCAGGCCAAGTCCAATCATTATATTCATCTTGAACGGCCAGGCTACAGGCTAGGTCTTTAGTTGGCGTGTAGTCCTTAAAAAAAATCTATGAATAAGTTAGCTCATACAAAATACTCAAAGTTTAAAGATTTTCCATCACTCCGAAATAGACCCTCCAAAACATTCTGACAGTTCGTCCTGAAAGTGGTGCAATGAAAAAGACTATGAGCGCCATATGTTGTGACAGTGAATAAAATTGTAAACAATCTTATCTCGTCATCGGTCTGCTATTGCGTGAACGGATCGAACGGGAAAAAACGCAGTGTGTGATATCTAGAATTTCGCTCCTTTTCATCCCAACGAGTAATTACGACAACTAATCATATAGTCTATTATAGAGCGTTCCTCTCGCATGTCTTGCTGTGGTGCTTAAAAACTAACCGCATCTAATCCGATCTAGTCCGTAACATCATTCATCTTTCCCGTTGGCCCTTAAAAGTTTTCGCTTTGACCTTTTCGTCGGCTCACACTCGTGTGCACTATGCTGTTCACACTTATGTACTTCGCTATCACCATTCGTACCTCGTTAAGATTTAGATCAATAAGAAATAGCATCAAGCAAATACTGACCGATCGCTACGCTGTCAGCTTTTACACTACTTCTAATGGTGTGTGTTGTGTTGGTTTCGATAGTTGGCGAGTGTCCGATCAAGACCATTGATTATGTTTTGTACGATTCTTCCCCACGTGTAGGTGACTCGACGGCGGAACTCAATTCTCCCGATGCATCGTGTGAGGCTACCGTGTCCTCCTGTATTTGGTATTTACCCGATCAGCGAGGTTGTCTAGTTTATCCAGTTCGACGGATAATACTGTCCGATTGGTTTAGCGTTCCGGAAGAACTAAAAACACAGTTTGAATGTCTTGCCGTCAATCGGAGTGATGAATTCGTTCAACTGATCGTGACACTGGAAGGAGCGGTCTGTCCAACGCAACCAGAGCGAGAAGAAGGCTCCGCCGTGATGTTGAGTCAATTTGGGCGGTTTTTAGCATGGAGAAATCGAAGGGGTCGAAGTATGGAAGTTTTGCTTGAAACCGATGCCACAAGATTGTTTCAGCTGATTGTAGCAACGTTTGGAAGTGGACGATTTGATGTCGATTCTGGACGATTGAAACTGGTCCAATTAGAGAGTACGAATGACAGAAACACTGATCGACAGATCGAATGCAATCTGGTACAATCTGATTATTTTGCGTTGTTTTGCAGGTGTTGAAACTTTGGGCGAGCAGATGTCTTTCGAAGAGTGTAATACCTCGAGCGACTTGTTATTGAAGTTTAGCGAAAGAAGCCTTTGGACGGATGCTTGGCTTGCGGATCTTCTTGAGCTTGAGCGGTTTGATACCGAACGTCGTCCCATGAGCTACCCTACGGTTGGAGTACAACCGGATATAATCTCATCTAATGACATTAAGGTGAGTGACAAGGGTATTTACTTACAATATGAGATATTTAGAATCATTATGCGTTTCTCCTTTAGATTTCTCTGGAGACGATAGATGGCACTGTACTTTCCAGCCAAAGTCGCGCCGATTTACTCTCGAGCGGCAGCAATTCCCGCAACCGGTCCCAATTGGACCTTACTGATGGTTTAACTCCTGTAAACGGCCATACTGGCTACACCATGGACGAACCTGAAGGCGCTACTATATCTAGAAGCACAACGGAAGAATTGGCGGAAAGGCACACTGAGAAAGACTCATCTATAGACGGTACTACCGTTACCAAGGTGTTGAACAATGATGAAGGAGACCAAACGGATGTAGCTGATCCACCATTGCTAGATGTATTCGATGCCAAAGACACACCGACACCAACTGTTGAACCACCGAACGCGACTGTAGAAACAAGTTCCAACGGAGCGGCAAAACATCACGATGAACCATTTAAAGCCAAAACGAATCCACCACTGTTACCAAGTCCGGTGACGGCAAAGAACGAAGCGACCGTAGTACCAACATCGAAGTCAATACGCTCGTTGCGTAAAAGTTCATTCCCATCTAGTCGGCTAAGGCTGGGAACCGGTCAAGCAGGCGTTGTATCGAAACCACCGAACATTCTAGTCCATTCTGATAGCAGTTCAACAATGGAATACGTTATCGCAACCTTAAACAACCTGCTTGAACCGAACACGTACACCATTTATCCGATCACAACGGGACAAGCAATGGCAAGCAGCTGGCAACAAAGCACGGTACTGATCATTGTGGCCGGATCACTCGATACGGAAGTGCGAAAGATTTTGCTGGATTATTTTTTGCATGGAGGACTTGTTTTTAGCTTGTGCTCGGATATGCTCGACATTATACTGCCTGATTCAAAAACAGCAGAGGTACGTCCTGGTGGGTTCATTATGTTTGCAGAGGGTGGTAATCCGTTTAGCTTTGCTTTTCAGATCCGTGAACGTGAGCTGGTTAGTTTTTCGTATCGCAAATGGAAACAAATTAAGATGCTGCATCATATTTTCTGCTATCAGCTGTCACCGGCCAAGAAGCAGTTTTCGCTAGAATCGGAAGAAACATCCACCTTGCTGCCAATATCGTGAGTATGGGAATGGGTGGGAAATGCCAAGGATAGGCTAGTTTAATGAGTTGTACAAATTCTGTTCTAGGTATGTGGATGTTACCGATCGTAAAGGAAAACCACATTCTCTTGCAGTGGAGATTTTGGCACAGGAAGAAACGTGGAATACACCCAGCATTCTGGAGGCACACAACAGGAAAACGGGCGGGAGAGCCATATTTTCTCAGGTATGTCGAGGTGGATAGAAGAATAAGCTGCATTGCGATAACTGTTCTGTGAACTGTACTCTCCTTAGATACATCTTGAGCTGGACCCTTCCCAATTCCAATCCAACATCGATGGTGCGGACAATTCACTGCAAAATTCGAACCAACTGCGTTACGAAATATTAAGCGACCTCTTGGGAAGTCGAATTGGGCTAAAGTTGCGTGAAAAAACTGGAGCTTCGGATGAGACGATCGTCTACAAAAATTCCTACTTCCTAGGAAAACATGAGGTAAGAGCAGTTGTTCAGAATAGTGATCAAATGATAAGCGTTTCTATCCTTATCTATCCTTTTAAGGCAAAAGTAGCGATGCTTGAATCGCTGAATAGTACAATGAGCCGTCCAAATGTAATTCAAACAACGGAACTTACGCTGCAGTTTTGTGGAAAAGGAGATAGTACACCTGTCCCAGCATCCGATTCACATCTCCCAGTGATGATATTTCACTGTCCCGAAGATTTTTCCACCGTGGAGTACTTTGAGGTATTCGTAGAACTTATTGTCATCGGTTATTCCTGGTTCTAATCGTGTCTAATCTACTATATGATAGAATTTAACTACGCAGAAGGTCGGCCGTATTGGAATTTATGCCCCAATCATGACCAGTTCCATGCAGATCGTGTCCAACTTGACTTTGGCGCACGGTTTCATGGTGATTGCACGCTATCAAACGAAGGGAAAGGGTCGGAACAATAACCAGGTAAGAGCTTCCCAGCACAAAACATTACGACTTACTGTAACCATTTTTCCTTATGTCCTTTCTTGTCTTGCAGTGGCTAAGTCCTCCTGGTTGTGCCATGTTTTCTCTGCAACTACACATCCCAATGAACAGCATGCTTGGTCAACGGTTGCCGATAGTGCAGCATCTTGTGGCCATTTCGGTAGTGTCAGCTGTTCTATCACTTCCCGGGTATGAGGTGAGTGTTTATTGCTTTAACATTTAGATTATGGAAGAAAGAAAAAGCCAAAGTTCACCCACGGTTGCATTCGAATACTTCTCCTTTGGTCATCTGCGTAGGGCAATTGGTTTCCTTGGGTTGAGATAATTTGAACCAGGCATTGATCCGAGTTGAGGTTTGCTCGTTTGTATTTTCGCCCAATATGTGATGTCCTTGTAATGTTCTGCTGTCATACCCGCTGGCTTCATTATTTTCAATTAAAATTCAATGTGTTTCATTGTTTCGTAGTATTTTTGTCACACTTTATTCAACTTTGAAGCTATTTTAGATTACAACTCTGATCCAATGATGTGATTAATTTGTTCTTATGTTGTCCTTTTCACGTACTTTTTATCTCTTTTTCCTAACATAGTCACACTTTCATCGACTTGTCTTCGGTTGTTTTTTTTTTCATCTTTGCTTCCTTAATTTCCACTATCGATCCTTTGCGAGTTTCCTACCGTAACACTGCCGTCTTGCGTATCCTTAATACACTCTCTCTCGTCCCTATATTTATTTAGTGTTGTCTGTATAATAATCTCGACACATTCAAAGCGTCCGTTTCCGGCGTTGTTCATCGTAACATTTGATACATAATCAAATCAAATGAAGCATCGAACCAGTACCAGTACGGGGCAATGTGTTGTGGGGTTTAGGTGTTGCTTTGTTGAAGATCATTCTGAAATAGTAGCTGTGTGTCCTTGGGTGGACGACATTGAATGAATTCCCAGATAGCACTGGGAACGCCCTCATGTCTAGAACACTGATTCCGCCGAGCGGGACAACTGCACCGGATGCGACGGTGATCGGGCAAGCCTTTTCTTCGGCAGTCGTTCTAGCTGCGTCAGCAATTTGGCAAAGTCGGGCCTATCGTCAGAATGGTAGCTCCAGCATTGGATCAGTATGTCCTTGACGTCGCGCGATGCCTGCAGATTGGCGAGCGTTTGCTTCATGCCGCGACCCACCTGCCAGATGATTGATTCGGCCGGTTGCGATTTGAATGGGAACTCACCGCACAGTAGCTCATACCACACCGTACCGAAGGCGTAGATATCTGAAGCTTTCGAGAACGGCAGATCACCCTCCACTGGTCGGTACGGTGTTAAGTTGCGCATCAGTTCCGGCGCCAGATAGCACAGCCAGCCGCCCGGAATGCCCAGTCCGAGATCGCAGTATAGCAGCTTGGTGGCACTGAACAGACCAAAGTCGGTTATAATCACCTTTCCGTTCTCCAGGAAGATGTTTTTCGTCTTCAGGTCCTTATGGACGATGCCGCGTGCGTGCAGATAGCCCATACCTTGCGAGATCTGTTGCGCCACGAGCGTGGTACGGTTCAGGTTGAACTTATCCTTACGCAGATGAATGTGTGTGAAGAGCGTGTTGCCTTTACAGAGCGACGTTACGATTGCGAGTCGCGGTGGCTTCATGCAGGCGCCCATGAACAACACCACATTTTCGTGGCGTGTCTTTTTGAATGTGGCGACCTCGAGTTTGAACGCTTCCAGCGTCCGTTCGTCGGCCACGTAGTCTTCCTTCAGCAACTTCACGGCCACATCACCATGCCAGAGCGCCCGATGCACCGTCCCGAATCGTCCGTTGCCGATTTTTTCCTTCAGATGCAAGTCATCGTACGGAATGTCCCACTCCTTCAGTGATAGCGAGTTTTGTCGTGGCCAGCTGCTTTCATGGTCACGCTCTTCGGTCGAATCGAGCCGTATCGGGGTGCGATCGGAGGATGAGTCCGTGCTCGTCGCACTGGCGGAACCAGTTTTATCTTCTCCACCTCCGGGCACGTTATGATCGGGAATGTCGGAGAACTGGAGTTTCGGTATTTCGACGCTTGTGTCCATCGTGTAAATTCCGCTACTGCCGAGACTTCCACCAAGCCCACACTGACCGCTACCAGGACCACCGATTGGATGTGTTTCGATCGTAATGCCACCGCCACCGCTCCGATCGCTTCCACCACTCATTGCCATCGTTCCACCGGTGCTCGAAGACGAGTAGTTCATCATCATCATGGAACCGGTGCCTGTGCCGCTCGACACCTCCGGGAAGTTGAATTGCGAATACTTGGATGTGGCGGGTGTCTGCGGTGGTAGTGAGAGCAGAGCCGGACTGGAGGGTGAAGAACTATTGCAGCTTGATCCGGCCGAACTGCTATCCGGACCGCCACCACACGCGTGTATAGCGTGCATCGGCCCACGAACCATTCCCGATTTGCTACCGTCACCTCGAACACCACCATACATGATGCCACCGCCTACCGATCCACCACTGCGGCCAATGTTAGGCGATACGCTCGTCGGCAAGAGCGTGTCCGATTGAAGCGACTTTTTGAATTCGTCCACAAACTCCGGCGGTAGACCGCACGATGGTGGCACATTGGACTTGCAGTCCTTGTGGCACCGGTACTTACACTCAGTACATTTGAAGCCGAAGAACATCTGCTTGTTGCACAGATCGCAGGTGCTCTTGGTGACTTTAAATTTCTTCGTAAACCGATGCTGTATCATGTGGCCCATGCCGCGCGTGATGATTGGCGTGCAGGGCGACTTCGGCGGTACGGCAGATGTGGTGGCTGACGTTATCATCACGCCAACGCCACCGGTCGGGTGTGGCGGTACGCCTGGATCACCGTACTCACCACCAGCGTCCGGAGACATCCCAGTACCAGGTGCTCCTCCTCCGCCTTGCTGTTGCTGCAGGTGATGGTGATAATGATGATGGTACTGGGTTTGCTGATGATGATGTTGCTGATGGTGATGATGGTGATGTTCACCACTCGTAGTGAGCACATTACTGTTTCCACCTCCACCACCACCACTCCCCGTGATGGTTGGTTCTGTGTGTAGTCGACTGCGGGGAAATGTGCCCATGCGGTTCGCACTTCCATTTCCCATCAACCGTTGCTGCTGCTGTGATACAAATGTTCCTCCCGAACCGTTGCTGGTGCCACTGGCCAGCATGCCCGCACTGGTGGTAGTTGTTAGCGAACCCTCGCCAAGCGAGACCACCGTCGATGGAATGTTGTTGTTGATGTGGTTAATGCTATTGTTGTTATTGGCATGGCTGTTGTTGTTGTTGGCTGTTCCACTGGTAACAGCACCCCCGCCACCGCCTCCTACATTGGCCTGCTGGCTTCCAAATTGCGATTCGTGGGATTTCGATTTTGTTAGCGCTGTGCTAGCTTCCGCCGCCGAGCAAGAACCAGAACTTGTCGTAATGGTGGTGTTGTTCGTGCCCGCCATAGTGGATACGGTGGACGATGATACTGCCGACGTTGCCGGGGAGCAGGAGGAAGTGGATGCGTAAGACAGAAGCGTCGTCTGGTGTTTCTTCCTCGGCGGAGGTGTCGTGGGAAAGCCTCGACGGTTCTGCTTGTTGTGCAGCAGTACGTTCGAGGGCGAGTTCGGTGGCGATGGCGAAGGAGTGCAACCGCTGGTGGAAGCTTCATCCGGCGAGATCGCATGCTGTGGATTCAGCAATGTGCCTTCGTGCTGGACCGTCGGCGGCATGCCTTCCTCCGTCTGGGGACTGGTATTGGAGGTCGTCATCGTGCCCGGTGGCGCTTGATGCGAATCAACACCGATCCCACCTGTTGGGCCGTTATTGTGGCGCTGAATATGGTAGCTTCCGGAGGCGACCGCACCGTGCTTGGTGGTCGCTTTACCGCCACCCAAGGACCGGTTGACGCGAGGTGACGTTCGATGGCAGGCCGGCTGACGGTCCCAGGAATCCCAAAAGAGATCATGCGGTTCCGTGCCCTTGCGGCCACCACCGTCAGTTGCGGGAAGTTCGAGATGTTTGCGGCACCGTCGCAGGTTGCCGCAGGCGCGCGTCAGCCGCTTGATTTCCTCCTCTCGGACGTACACGTTATTGCCCATGATTGTCCGCAGCTCCTTCTCGTCCTTCTCGAGCAGTCCTTCTAGCGTGGTGACCTGTTGTATCACAGCATTAACTGATGCACAGCTCAGACCTGTGTGGCGGCAGGAAAAAAGCAATATTTGGCGTATTATGAGTTTTACTTTAGCTATCGATCATGTCGTCCTTCTTTGCGAGGAAAATGCCACTTACCTACAACTCTGAGCCATTGCTTGAGTTCGTTTCCGGTTGCGGGTAGTCCCTGTGCGGGCAACCGCTCCGGAAGCTTCGATTTCGTAATCAGAAGATCGGAAAATAGCTTCACCAACTTCGTTTCGAGCGTTCGGATTTCCTGTTGCGTCAACTCGGCGCTCGTGGCGCACTGCGTCCGCAAGCCCTCGAGCCGATCCGCCGATATATCGATCATGCTCTGTATCACATCCAGCCCGCGGCGGATATTCACCTCACTGTTGTCCCCCCCGGCACTGGCACTGTCACCCCCGTCGTCGCCGGCACCGTCGCTGCCGGTGCCGCCTGGTGCAGCTTTCACTTCCCCGGAATTATTGTTGGCCATCATCATCGCCGTCAGCGGGTTGCTGCGGTCGAAGCGAAACCTTGCCCCGGCCGCCCGGGCGACCAAATTCGTCCAGTGAAATGCAATCGTCGTCCGTGCGGATCCAGCGCCAACACACTGGACATTCGTACCGTTTGTCGTCCCCTGTTTTTACCGACTGCAACAACCCGTGCAGGTCGCTCTTGGCTATTATCGCTACCGGGAAAACACTTCATCTCTTCAGCACACTCATCGTTGCGTTTCGAGCCTCAACTAGAAAGGTCGTCCTAAATGGCAACTTTTCGAACATCGTTCACGACCATTTCTGGCCCAATGGAGGGACACGTATTGGAAACAGTTGCTGAATGAAAGGAATCGATACGAAAATGTGAAAACCTGCAGTGTGCACACACAAACACGACCGAGTATTCACAATCAGCCAGAGTGTGTAGGGCAAGTTGCGCCTTGGCCTCTGTCTACACCGGCCACGGGAACGAAGGAACAAACCTTTGTTCAACGCACAACACGGTGCAAACGGAAGACGAGCGTTCGGGAGATTCTGGCAGCGACCCTTATCCGCTGTTGGCTGTGGAAATGGAACCTTTGCGAGAATTTGTTTGCGTCGCCGTCGTTTGTTCGTTCCTGGGGACACTTTTGGTTTCCGAAAAAATCAATGAATTTTTTCGCTGTCAAACTGGTTCTGTACGTCAAACAGCTGTCACAGGTAATTTGGTGGCGTTGGTCTATAGCAGTGCGAGTCGAAGAGTTCGAATGTGCAGGAGTATAACAGTTATACATTTCGATCGGGAAGGAAATTGAATAAATGGAAAACGTTTCAAAATGTTCGGAAATTGGCAACAATTTTAATATTGATTTCCTTCCTACTTTCAGAAACTAGATTTAGGATTGAAGTGGCCTAACGATATCTACGCGTACGGTGCATCAAAGCTTGGCGGAAGCATCTTCAACACGCAGGTCGACGCAACTGTTGCGATTGTGAATGTTGGCGTTGGGCTTAATTTAAACAACAGCAAACCAACACTCTGCTTAAACGATGTTATTACACAGTACAATAACAAACATTCCACCACGCTTCCATTGCTATCATACGAAAAAACGTTTGCCCTTATCTTTAACAAGCTGGAAGAGATGTACGACCGAGTGCAGTGCGAGGGAATTGAAGTGCTGCAGCAGGAATACTATCGGCATTGGTTGCATCAGGATGCGGAAATTAGCATGATCGGATCGGAAGGTGAGTCGTTGCAGGGCACAATCGTAGGCATCGATGAGTACGGCTTTCTGTTAGTGAAGAAACAACCGTCCGGCGATACCGTGTCCGTGCATCCGGACGGTAACAGCTTCGACATGATGCAGGGATTGATAGTTCCCAAGTTCAATTAGGCACCAATATGTTATTTCCTTCCGGAAAAGTCGATGTAGATGTATTGACCAACCATTGCCATTCCCTGTATGCCGCTGCTAACTTATTTTTCCAATGAAAGACAAATGGAATATGTGCTTAAGAAGCAAAGTTACACTCAATTTAGAATTAACTTGTTGGATATTGACAATGTTTGGGCTTAGTTAGATATTAGACTATTTAATGTGAGGGCAATTGATGAATGGGAAATCGTTTTACTGCTAGAATAACTATCTATGTACTGCCACCAGTAGCTTGATAATGTTAAGGCGTGTTTTCACAACATCTACATGTGTCTTTCGATTTCCTTCTTCGATTTAAATTCCATCACTGAGTGGAAAGTATGTACCTTAACCATATATGAAGTGTTTACCTACCTTACATCGGTTTTTACAACTATCCTTCATCTAAAGAAAGTTCTTATTGTGCTAAACACGAACAACTTATGTACGTCAATATAGCTGTATTTATGGAATGTCTTTCACTCTTCAAAGATTAGATAGTAGATAAAGAAGAAACTATATTTAAATGCAGGTGTGAAGTATAATGATTGTTAACACTAGATGTATTTTACTGCCTGATGGGTTTGTTGGTTAGAGGTGCACGTGGTGACTGTTTGCTTCCGTTTTTTATTAGTTCCTATGATCGCAACTCCACTGTTACAACGAATTGCAATGCAATTTTAGATTACCCCTAACTATGTAATGAAAGTCAATCGTATACAAAATGAGATCAAGCTGAAGCAAGGAAGGACGCGCGTTGGAAATTAACTAATTACTTAAAACTAAAAGAATAACAAAATTAATCATTCATATCATTGAAAGCACCAATTACAATTTTCTCGGCGTATCTAAAACTACAAAAGTTAATCAAACATTAATACAAGAGCATGCATTTTGATCAGCTTGACTGGAAGTGAACCGTAAACTAATATTAAATCCAATTCATGTACCGGTGTGTTACTCCAAATTATGCCTGTTAGGCCGCACGTGGAAAGTAATTTCATTTCATCTTCTGAATCTTGATCGATGTTCAGCAGTTAGCACAAAAGTAAAATAAACAAACTATGTGTCCAGAATAACATGCGCCGAATGTTGCGTTTATATTACTTTTATTTTCATCTCTAAATCGAAAGATCTCACTGCAGAGCACTCTGATTCTGTGTGTCCTACATTCTTCTAGCGATGGATGTAATCGAACACTGCGACAGGCACGGCGAAATAAAGATTCGACTAGAGTTTCGAGAACCACAAAAGAGGAGGAGCGATCATATCAAGCGGAAGACCCTTCATCCAATCGGAGGAAGGCACAAAACGTACTATTTTTCAAGTGGGCCAATCATACGTGAAAGCCGTACAGTTGTTGATATAATTGTATGTAAATATGAACGAAAAATATGTACATTTTTAGCTTTGGACTAAGTAAGAGGAAAATTAAGACAAAAAGAAAACTAAAATATGTGTGGAAAAAGAGTGCTAGCATTTAAACCAGCTCCGGATAACGGTTGAAGTAAGATCACCCTTCCGTTAAGCTGTACTTATATTGATTGAAACCACTGTGCGCACGCAAGTCGCAGTAAAAATAAAATAACCACTGCAGCACATTTGATTTTAATTATCGAAAGAGGACTGTACCAACCAGACACGATATTATGTTGCGATCGAGAGGAGCCTGGGAAGTGCATCAGCAGCAGTGCACTGGAAGTGCATAGCCAAACGACGGTGGGAATGTTTTGTGTGCCGAATCGGTAAAATGTGTGTGCGATCGTGCACTGTTGTGTGTGCGTGATCCGTCAGAAAAGGAGGGGTGATCAAGTGTGTAACAATTAAGAAATTAAATAATTAGCTCATTAATGTTCGGAAGCGAATGCCAAATGCATCATGTGTGCTCTCTTGTGTGCAAAGTAATGGAAAGTGAAAAGTGTGTGATTGTGTAGTTCGGGTTCGGGATAAAAAAAAGGATGCTTTGAGTAAAATTGGCCAGACATACAGAATTCATTCGAGTTCATCATGAATTGCTACGGTGCGACCGTTACGGCGGGAACTTACGGCGAGTCAGGGTCGGGAAGTTCCAATTGCATCCTTGAAGGTGCCACGGCTGGACCACAGGAACAATTCCACAGTAAGCCGCTTCCCGGCAGTGTTTGGTATGATGTGCCGCCGGGATGTCCATCGAATATAGCCGTGCCCAACAATGATCTTCCGCTCGGTGGAAATCAAAGTGACCAGAGTGGTAAAGTGATCGTGCCCAATTGTGAAACTGTATCTCCGTCCATTTCCGATCCAACCGGTCGGTACTACGCTTCAGCCGGAACCGGTGAGCTCTCCCTCGTGACAGGACATCATCCGTTTGGCAGTGGTCGATTGATGGTGACCGATCATCGATCACCGCTGATCTACGAAGGTAGCAACGTTGAGCTTGGGTTCGGCGGGTTAACCATCGACGGTGATGCAACGACAGGTCTAAATGGTTCAATCGCTTCGAGTGTGGACAAAAAATCGCGACATGGTGTGAAGGATCGATTTTTGATGAGCAATCTGCTGCAGTTAAACAGTACATCCAGCACATCAGATGCTGCTGGGGCGATGATGCCGACGGAATCATCCATATCAGTGTCGGCGGAAAAGGATGGTATGATCGAGATCAATTCCTAAGAATACATGCTGAACATGCAGCTATTTTAAATTTTATCTTCTTTATTTTAAAACGCTAAAAACAAAAAAAAATGCTGAAATTTTATGAATCCTTTTTCTTTACTCTCAATCAATAGACTTTGAGATCTTTGACTTTGAGACATATCAAAAGCTCTTAATATATTTTTCTTGAAAACAGGGTAAAGAGAAAAATTTTGAATAAATTGTGTAAAACTTATTTAAATATACAGGATGTTTTATACATCCTGATGTAGGAATACAAATTTACATCGTCAAGTACGCGACATTATTTCCTCCAATATTCTTATTGTGTTCTGTTATTATTGTCAGTTTTAACCACACGAACTCGCTTTCAACTGTGCATGGTGTTGACTTTGTGGCAGTGGTAGTTTTTTCGGCAGGATCAGCACAAAGAGGTTGAGTAGAGCATAGATTTTCCTTTATCTTTTTATCACTTTCCTTTGAAAAATAACGTCATTTTGAACGCAGCGTACTTTAACACTTAGTTGATGGTGCAGATAGTTGTATCCTATCTCCGAAACCTCTACGTAGATGAATAATACCCTTTTCCAGCAGCACAGTACACCAGACCATACGACAATCCGATTCAATCCTGGTCGCTGAAAAAAAAATCGCTGGTCGAGAGAAAAATCCATAACCGATAAAACCTGTAGATCCCCTATCATACATTTTGCCGTTACAATTATTAACGTCGGTACAATAAAAAAATCCTTCCAACATCAAGTAAAACCTTCCCTCACGAAGTCAAAGCATTTTCTTTTGATACTAAACATTCCAATCGGACCCAGGTTGTACGACATCGTTTGCGGTAAAATGAGCTTGCAATCGTAAAGGTGGCTAGGTGATAGTGGTAACGAGCAATAATTTACAACCTCCGTACAGGATCGCGACGCACGGGATGGCGAGATTCATGTAGCCACAAGTTACAGCGGGGTGGAAAAAAACATCTGGCAAACGATGATCATGTTTTTACTGTCATCTAGTAGGAGAACGGACAAGATCGCAACTAATTGTTGATGGCATGTTAATTTAGGGAACGAACCATACGACCGTTACGCGACTGACTTTGCGTCACTCGCTCGATCTCGCTCGAACTCTGGCGTGCCGTTTGCAGATTATGCTTAGTTTTTCGGGACTCGCGTGTTCGAGAGTCCAATTCTTCTGGCTGCACGAATTTCGAAACACAAAATATGGGGGAAATGAACGAGTTTTCCGAAAATCAATCAGTCCGCCACACGCTTCCGGCACAAAGTAAGTCTTATTTAAATCTCATTTATTACCTTTTCCGAGAAGTGATCGGAGCAGTGAGCACAGCAGTGGGTAACACATGAAGAAAGGAAGGCATTGGAGTTCGTTGTCGTGCGATCATGATGATATTTCAAACGACAACTTCTCCAAACGGTGTCGATCATGCTCCGGAAATGTTTTACCTTGCTCACAGCCAGCTGTTCTACAGCACGGAGAGGAAAGCACTAAATGCGTTTAAACTTATGCAATTACACTTTTTTGTCACGACGCGTTTAAAAAAATCGTTTGTTGTTCGAGCGGGGGACATGTTTTACCCCTTTTGCTAACCTCCCAGGGAAAAGTAGTAAAAAGAGCGAGACGGTGGAAAAATTTATCTTTTCCTTTGAAATGGATACCGAAACCGGATTGGTGGAAGGGCGCGGGGGATTGCAACGACTGTGAGGGTGCAAACACACGTGGCGTGTTGGAAACCAGGCAGCAGATGAGGACATTTCAACAGGCTTCCGTCGTAATTGGGATTGATTGTTCCAAAAATAATTCAGCCATAATATCTACACAAACCATCCTCCGTCCGATCTTCCGTCGGTTGTGTCGTTGCGCGTTGCCGCAACGTGAAGCTGTCGGTATTCGTTTCGAGGATATGCGGATGCAGTGACACACAAGACGCACAGGCAAAACTTCTCCTCACGTCATATGGGTGCCACCGTGGTCGTTTTCGAATGAAGATCACAAGAGGAAGAAAACTAAAAAAGAAACGTCCCATAAACACGACCCTTTCGCAGTGCGTGCGTGAGATTTGGGAAAGATATGGAAATTTTATCAAGAATTATATCTGAACTGGATGTCTTTAAAGTATTTGGCATAGGAACGTTATTGAAACCGATAAAGCTTACTGTCGAAGAGTGGCTAATCATTAGGGTGAAGATTAAGTCAGGTCACTTCCGCTACATATCGTCGAAGATATACAGTCGGCCAATTTGTGAATGGTTTTTTCAATGATTCAGGAGTCCAGGAAGTTCTAAATGTCTGTTAGGAAACAATACACCGAGAAAAAACGAAGTTACACCCCAAAAGACTCTCAATATTTCCTGAGTGCATTTATCTTGCACAAAATAACAATTTGCGCTATCCAGGATTTTTCAATATCCGCAATAGAAATCTATTTTTAAGTACACTCATAAGTGCAACAAAGAGTGTATCATACTTTCCATATGTATTGTAATAAGAAGAGTTGATCGGACAATGGAAAAGCGACCTGTCCCATTCAATTACGCGAGAAAAACCATACAACCGTGCGTGCACCCAAAGGGAAAGATGCGCTATTCGGGCGTTAGACGAAATTTGCTAAACAGTTCGCGCTTACTGCAGAAATCGTTTTCCTATGCTCATGTGTATCGTTTTCTCGTGCTCAAGGTTCGTGTCGTTTGTCTGAATAGGAGAAAGAAGAAAGAAAAATGCGCTTGAGCTACATTTCCGCTGAACAGGGAAATGCATGTACCATCGCTTGTTGCGCGTTTTACTTTGTCGTTTTCTCTAGTCTATCCTCGAAAGGATTGAAGGACGAAGCATCTTGGTGACCCGGTGGAATAGTGATCGGTAAATGAAAAGAGCACCGATGATGCCGGGAAGAAGAAAAAAGAAAGTCAGTTAAAGCGGAAGTGATCTGGTTAACAAGCGTGCTGAAACGAATGACATTCCCGGGCTGTACTGTAGGAACACACAGTTGTTCCTAGTAATCATCCCGTTTCATACCTCTATTAACATTCCTTTGCAGGGTTTTAAATAATTTCCAAGATTCCAAGATTTAGCGAGATGATACGGACTGCAATGGAACATCTTAAAGTAGTTTTGAGACCTTTCCATACGATCGTATCTCATGAGAATTCTACGGTTTTGTGTGTGGAAATTGGAAATTGCGTAAATGCGGTTTATCAACATGGTTGGATATAAATTTCGACTTGACCGAATCTCCACAAGACATGAAGATATCAAAGTTCCAAGTCCAAGTTCTCTGAAAGAAAGGATTTAGGTCAAACAAAACAAATTTGAGTGCATCCAGTTTATGACCGAATATCTCTCGACCTGTCTCCAAGATCATTTTTCGTTCCCAGGGAAAACGCAGTCCCGGTTGCGAAAAGAAATTACCCAACGTTTGCAATCCTTCCTTCTCTCCCGGTGGTTTTATTGCTTCCAGTTGTGTTTCACCAACAGCGCTGCTCACATGCATAATTCACCATCCATCATTGATCCCGGCGGCTCATCTGGCGCTTCTCCGCTACCTTAAGCCCTTGAACCCGCGCTTACTGCTGCGCGTGTGGTGAAAATCGTTTGAAGCGAACCGCGCAAATGACACAGCAAGCAGCAGAGCCACTAATGACGGGAACTCGTCACCAAACGGAGTAGTCCCCTATCTGTTTGCGGGAAACGAACAAGAATAGATCTTCCGGGGTACAGGATAAAAAAGATGCCCCCGCTGCCCCCGAAGAGTGGCTGTTGTCACGGTTTAGTGAGTTGTAAAATGATCTGATTTGTTGGGATTAAGTCATGTGTATCGCTTTCAAACTGTCTCCGCTTCAGCCGATTTCCAGCAGTCAGTCAAGACAGTCAGTCAGTTAGGTTTCCCGTTCTCCACAGTCTCGGTGCATAAGGGAACTCGGTTCATGATCTTTAAAGCCTGTTCGCCAGAGTTCCTTACTGGTCCTCATGATCATTTTAACGAGGCTAGTTTCAAGTGCAGTCTCTGTGTTGTTTTGCGCGGGAAAATGTTGGGAAGAACTCGATCGTGGGGGAAGGTAAATTATTTAATTGGGGACTTTTTACTGGTTTACTGGATACCCCGTTGTGTCTCCCGAGGGAGAAGGGTTATTTTGTTGGGAAGATGTTTTATTTTTAGTTGCATCAACCGTGTCAATGTGTGAAATGATTTTTTAAGTAGTGTTGATCGCAGTGAGTCCTATCGCAAGATTTAATTATAAACAACCAAAGATGTTTTTTGCTGTTGCGTGCTTCAGAATTCGTCTTTTAATAACTTGCGTCAGCAATTATAATGATTTAATTTTCATATAAATAGTAGCAATGTGCGTAAGTGCTCATCAATCATCTGTGTGCGTGTATGAGGAATAAAGCAGCTTATGTTTGTTTATCATATTATGCACGTGCTTCTGATCTTCCAAACCATCCCCCAAAGGCAACATCAAAACCTTCTAAGTTTCCCCTTTGTTCCCAGGGATCTTTGCCCGTCAATCATCGCGATTGTGGTTTTGTTGTGACACATAAAGTGTGCCACAGTAAACAGACCTGCGTTCAAGGGGTTTTTGGTGGCCAAAGTTCTAAAAGAGCAGAACGAGAACATAATGAGGCGAGGATTCATCTCATGGTGTGAATTAATGGTCGGTTTTTTCGAGATACAGTAGGTGCGCGATGAGTGTTAATCGTGCGTGTAAAGTAAATTAAATTAGCACAAACATTAATTGCCCATGCCGTTCTGGGCGAGTGTCGTGTTAAGTGACAATCATTTATAAACTTCTGAAACAGTTTTTTGTGCGATCTTAGAGAGCATTAGATATAATTATATTATAAAACCCGTTCCCATGGTGTGTTTTTCCCCTTCTTATCTTTAAAACAGAGCTGGAAGACAGTCTGCACAAACCCGACATGCACATGCAGTCAAAATCATGCTCACTGAAAAAACCTCGACGCAATCGGACCACCTTCACCACCAACCAGCTGACGGCATTGGAGAAAATTTTCGAAAAAACTCACTATCCCGACGCGTTCGTGCGAGAAGAACTAGCGACCAAAGTGGGTCTTAGTGAGGCCAGAGTTCAGGTAGGATGAGGCG
The DNA here is from genome assembly GCF_943734755.1 of Anopheles moucheti. Classification (NCBI taxonomy): domain Eukaryota; kingdom Metazoa; phylum Arthropoda; class Insecta; order Diptera; family Culicidae; genus Anopheles; species Anopheles moucheti. The sequence continues at coordinate 2,005,801 of NC_069140.1, forward strand.
TAACTGAGGCGCTGTACATGTAAAAGTGACTATTCGGAACACCCTTCCACAGGTTTGGTTTCAGAACCGACGGGCAAAGTTCCGCCGGAACGAGCGTAGTTCAACATCGGGGAGTGGCAGTAATGCTAAGGCGGAAGACTTCTTTCATCCCGGTACCATTCCTTCGGCAAGCGGGCTTGGGTTTGGTGTAGAAAAGCCGGACACACCATATTCGTTGTCGTTTTCTACGTTAAGTTCCATCTTCTCTCCTGTCGTGTCACAGCTGCAGCATCATCACCATCATGCGCATCATCCCGCCGGCACAGTCAGAACTGGACAGTTCTATGCTCCGTACAAACCTCCCCAGCACGAGGATGCTAGCTTCTGCAGTCAATCGTACCAATTTCCCAGCCTAAAATACTTAAACAATCTGCAACAAACTTAACGAAAGATGATGACCGTGATGATACTTAATACTAGCACCACCACCTTACTTAGTCGCGTAACGTCCGGTCCGTGGTTGCACCTCACAAGGCTACATATTTATGATATTAACATTGCATTACCGCGCAAAGGTTGGAAAGTGGAGAATTAACACAATTTTCTTTCTTATTTCACACCAAACAGAACGCACGCACACAACATTAAGGGTAATAAACATGATCAAATTATTGTACGAACCTGATACTGGTTTAGGTTTCATTGTTCTTCGCTCAGCACAGTTGGAAGTTTATCGCCTAAAGCAAATAACGTAGCGTATTCTTGGGCTTACATACGAATTTGAAATTTGCCTGCTTTCGTCACGTACTTCACACCTTTGAAGGGTTTGTACTTTTCGCCATACATGTCCAATCGATTCACCTTCAGTCCGGAAACAGCCATCTGGGAGATGGTAAAGTGTACTCTGAATAAAAGCAGCACAAGAGAAGAAAGTTAATGGAATGTAAACCTTCACAAGTGAAATGTTAACGTACCTGTCGATTGTGGTTTCAAGAGTGGAATTAGTGGCCGCAACAGAAACCTACGTGGATTGTACAAAACGATTGCAAAGATAGGTAAAATGATTGATAAAGTTATACGACTTTTGTTGGTTTTACCGTTCCGCGAATATTTGGCAACTTTGCCGCATCGATCCTTCCGACGTCCCAGTGAAGAATTTTGTTCACCGTATCGTACGTGTATTTGCCCTGGTTTACCACTAACGAGCAATTTGTCACTGCTTTGGGCATGCAAATATCCAGCTTCACACCTGCAGCGATAGTGAAAGAAAAATTATTCATTTCATATGCTCCAGGTTTGCCGTTGTCATATATCGCCTGCTTGACCTTCAACCGTCCGTCCCATTGTCGTTTTTGGCCCAACGGTGATGTCTAGTCGGGATTGTTCGCCAGATTTCAGCACAAGATTGTGACGAACGTAGATGGGAATGGCTACGATGTTCTGGGAACCAACGTGATATGACATTAGCCGAAAGTTACCGTCCGGCGGAACGAATGACAAAATACGCTCCGATTCCCAACGTTTAAAACGGACGCACGGATGGAATGACACGTCGTCAAACAGACGCGGATTCATGAACGAAAGAGATAAATCTGGCATTCCGCTGAGTTTTATACAACAGTCAATCTGTGAAAATGGGAAATTAAATGCTATGAATACGGCTTTCGTTTCTCACGGATCAGCTGCAGAACGTACATAGCCCTGAATTTCAGCAAAGATAGTTTGCCCGTTCTTATCGATTATAGCATCGACCTCTTCCACGACATCAAAGTAGGCCTCGTTGTTCGTGTACTTGACACCGGTACGTCGCCATGGTATGGTCGATAATTGACCGGATGGAAGCGTCCCGCTGATACTGAAATAAAATCAAACCAAGAACAAATGAGAATTTCATCGCGAGTAAACTGCGTCATGTAAACCGTACTTAGATTTCCCCGTGACGGAGTTGGCAATCGTGCGCAAAATATTCGGTGGTTTGATAAGCTCTTTCAGTATGTTGCACTCCGTAGCGAGCGGGAACCCATTATCTAGCATCTCGTCCAACAGCTCGTACACGATCACGTAGTTTTCCTTGATGACATTCTCATTACACTCGGAAAAGTAATCCTCGAACGTGTCCACAACACGGTGCAGGAATTCAATCACGAACAGTGGTGGAAACTCTTGCTTGCAGGCCGCTACCAGAGAGATTCCATTGCGTTGAATTGAAACCAGATAATGGTGAGGAGTGGAAAGCACCGGTGGTACGTTCTATGCAGCAAAAATTCAATTAGTGTGCTAAAAGAAAACGAAGCGTATATTCATACTTACATTGGCGGATTCACGGTGAACATCGAGAAAGTAGGACACACAGGTGCGTGAAACTACACTGCGCCAATGTTTTTCCAAAAACACATCACTGTGAATGAGAAAACCGCACTTAGTATTGCTCGAAGGATTGAAACGTCGTATTGCTTATATTACCCGCTACTGTTAACAATAAACAAACTGTGTATCATTTTATTCCAGCCGGCCAACAGCGGATCGAGTTGTGTAGCAGCTGTTCTGGTTAATATGCGTAATTGAGGTACGGAGAGAAAACCAAACAATCTGCTTTCTTTCTTCTACAGTCACTGCAAGTCAAACTGCACAAACTAACTTAACAGAAGATTCTGTTTCAGTTGCGTTACTTAAAAATTACCAACAAAAGAACTTTACTTGAAACGATGACGAGTACGTGCCTTTCCGGACTTTTTTCTTCGATAGTTAGTTGTTTACGTTTGATATTGCTGTCAAATGAAATGATTGCTTTGCACTATGGAATAATGCTGAGACAAAATTTGGACATCGCTGCTAAAATACGACACAGTGTATCACAGGCCATCTCGCTATTCACGCAATATCGCAGTGATTTTATTTGCTACACAGTTTTTCTGCAGTTGCAAGTGCAGGGCTGTTAGTTGTAGTTATTGTAAAAATAATACAATTGTGCATACAGTCAAAATTATTTATTTTTTTATTTTCTTCCGCCTTTATGAACTTACATCCAGCCTGTATGTAGCTTGAGCCTTTTGGTAAATGTCTACTGCCATGACAAGTGTTTTGGTCGGTGGATTTTGTTTATTCCTGCGTTTTGGTGAATATTCTTGTGAATAATCATGGATGTGAACCAGCTGGAGCATTTGATGCGTAATTTAGCCATCAAGGAGACCCGTACCAACAGTTTGGACGTGCTGGAAAGCAAGTTGGCCGATGTAGATCAGGAAATTTACGAAGTGATGCTGTGTTCCGAGAGTCTCTTCAAGTTCCTGGCCGATGCAAACAGGTAAGTGCTGGCATTGCTGGAGAGAAAATCAATGAACGGAATGATGAAAATTTAACATTTTCTAGCGATCAACACACAACCGCTTCGCGAATCATCTACGACAAAGCGCTGGAGTTTTACCCCAACGGGTCGGTGGTAATTGATCAGTTCGTCGAACGATGCCTGACCCATCCAAAGAACACGGTGAAGCAGTTCGGTTTGCGTGGAGCTGCCGCCATGGTATACCATTCGGCAACCATATCGCCGAACAACATCCAGCTAATTATTCTGCAATGTCTCCCAATGAAGGAGGTATACGTGAACACTCTGATGAACGTGTTGATAAAATCCTTGCCCCCAATCTTCACCGAAGCTGCGGTGCAGAAGAATTTACTCTCGGTGCTGACTTCGGACGAAACGATTCGATGCCGGGTGTATGAAATCGTTTGCACAATAGTTGAGCAGCACCCGGCTTATCTGCAGACTGCGGATCCTATCATTAAACGCGCATTGATCGATCTCGAGAAGGATGACGTACTGCTGCAGACGAGCGTACTACAGATTCTGACCCAGCTGCTAACCACCAAGGAGGGATATGACTACGTCGAGGCGCACGATCTGTTCCATAAGGTGTGCACAAACTTTGTCCCGGACAAGGTAACACCGTATGTGCGCTTCGTGTTGCCAAATGCGTTGAAGTTTTTGGCCAGTGCAGCACTGATTCAGCCGGGTCTGTTTCTTGCCCGACACCCCGAATGGGTAACATTTATGTTTGACTTGACATCTCCAGAGGACCCGATGCTGATGACCATCGCGTACGATTGTCTAGGTATGTATTTCTAGTTTTGTGTTTATGGTTCTATTTTTTGTTAGTATGTATTGTGTTATTTGATGCAATTTCCAGGCATGGTTGGCTCTACACATGAAGGAAAAGTATTTCTAAACTATCAGAAGGCAAAAATGGAAATATTTTTAAAGGAGTTTCCGGGCGTGCTTCATTCAACGCTGGAAGCTTACAAGGTTCGGTTGATCGAATGCCTCACAAATCTACTAACGGGAGGCACCGAACCGATTGATAACATGATCTCGTAAGTTTATGAAGCGCATGATCTGAGTGATACAGTGGTTGCTAATCTAGAAGCATTTGATCCCACAGGAGCATTACGCAAGAATGGTACGAAACCATGACAGACAGCAAAGATCTTGAACTGGTGCACGAACTGTTTAAGGTTCCATTCCCCAACATAAAGATGGCGGCATTGAAACTACTGTCCGCCATAGTCGATCATCGCTGGGGACAGCTGTTCTACCAGAATACTGCCGGTTTCAATGAGCTACTACTAAACCGTAGGATGGACAACGACGTTAACGTGGCGCAGTTTAAATTCGATGTGATAAAGAAGCTTTCACTATGCACCACACTCGAAAGTTTTGTGGCTAATGCGTTGAAGCAGTACGTGTCAGAAGGTGCATTCTATCGGAAGGCAGTTGTAGAGGTGGCAATTGAAGGCGATCAGTAAAAGGAATACACATACAATTCTAATATTTTTTCAATTACCACTCGTTTTATACGTGTCATAAAGGAATAAACTTATGAATCAGATAATATTATAAGAATATTTATTATTGAGAAATCTCTCGCAATGTTTGACGCGCGAATAGGTACGGTCATGCAACTTTTACTTCGCGAATACGGATTTGAGCTGCGTTTTCGCTGGAACGGAACGAACGTGAAGTATTCACGTTCATCGAATGGATATGGAGAAATATGTGTGTCATGTCGTGAGAATCTAATTTGAAGGTCTGGGTAACACTTTCACTGTCCATCGGAATTCGCATAGTTCAACAGGAACTGTGAGTGAGTGTCACTTTGGATTCGCAATATAGGAGCAATTCAGATCGTGCTTCCCTAATTGTTAATTATTTATGAAACAATCATTTGGAATTGGAAGTAAACCTTGAAAATGATCATTTATTTGCAGGTAACGTAAGAGAAATATATCCGATCAACGTTTATAGAGGACAACCGTTAATTTGCTTAGCGGTTTTTGGGCTATTTGATTCTAATGTCAACACTTCAGGACTTTATCAATCGGTTATGATGCTGGAATGATAAGTACGTTCGGAACCGGACCTATGCCGGACATTACAGGCTCGGGGCAGCTAGTGGACAAACCAGATTTGAAGTGGTTAGGATGGCGAAAAGCAGAGAACGACGAGATCTTACACGATGTTTACACGAGGGGTCACGGTCATGCAACGAGGAACTAGTCTTGAAATGATCTCAACCGCATATTGGACGTGTGTACATTATTGAAGGAAGGCGTGTTCCCGATGCCGGCTTGTGTCGTCTGTGTTGTTGATTTAACGAGCCGATGCCGATGTTTGGTCGCGCGGCAGGTGTAACGTCATTGGATGATCCAAGGGATTTGCAGACCCGTGACGGCTAGAATCGGAATTTTTAGCATTCTTCAGACGACCTCTGATGTTCTTCCAGGAAGGGAGATCAAGAGGAAGCATTGCGGGTGTCACTGCAAAGACCCAAGAGTCCTCTTGATATGGTCGTCTTCCGCTTGGTGAATATCTGCTTACCTGTCGTCTGCGCGATTTTTTCAACCGAGTGTTGATCGGATCCCCTGGTCTGGTAGCGGGGGGAAAACAGAACCAAATAAAGATGAAGCGATGATGAAGTGAATCTTTGTCAACAATGTTGTCATTAAGCATGGCTAAACGACCTGTTTGAAGACGTGTTGAGTAGGAAAAGTCACGACACCGTAAAGTTTTGATTATGTATTCTGGCAAGCAATAAGACGACACCTTTTTTTGGTTAGTTCTATTCGTGATTTGGTAACGACTTTGCGTATGCTCGTATTCGAAGAAGTATCGAGTGGTAGAGATCCTCAATAGATTGTACTTTCGTAGCGTGTACGTGAAGAACGCTATTAGGAGGATATCAGTTTCGTATCGTAGGCCGCAATGCAAGGTGGCAAAGAAGGGAATGGAACGACGAGGTATTTATTTTTACGTAATTACGTACTGAAGGGTTAAGCGAATAAAAGCTGCCAGTCCCGGTGTGATGATTGATTCCAATCCTAAGGGTGTAACTATAGATCATTTCCATGCAACGCGTGCGATGCTGTGTATTCGCCTTCACCTTCTACACATTTTCATCCGTGTCGCTATCGAATGGTAAGGCATGGTGTATCGCTTTGGGTCAAGCAGCGATCAACCTACCAAGAGCGAGCTTAATTATGGCTCATGCAAAACAGGAACTCGCCACGGTGGTGCACCGAATGAAGGGCCTCCGGGCGGGATGTCATGTGTTGTTTGGTTGGAATAATAGTGAAACGATCAGACACAGGCGGGGCAGACGGCGACGAGATCGGTTGGCAAAAAGAAGGCAGCCAGATACCGGATTAGTGCAAACATGTGTGTACACCTGCACACACGCGACTTTGGAGTTGGTGGCGTGACGTCAGCTGGCCACTAGCTACCGAACCATAATCATACAACAGCGCTGGTGGTGGTGTAGCAAGCACCATCTTCATGCAATATATCACTTGCCGTGCAAGGGCCACAAAGGAATTTTGGAGCTGCAATGTGAACGAACCATGCGGAAGGAATGTTTTGCAACGAATGACAAATGCAAGTTTTGTGGGGCGTCTTCATAGGTAATGCATGGTTACGGATGGATATCAAGGCTTACCAGAACCGCGTTGCATAATCTCGTCTATAACCTTAGCACGCAAGGTACCACGTGAAGGTAGTTTCTTATCTTGCTCACCTGTGTCCACTGATAAGTTCCGGTTGTGCTCACTTGAACTATTTATGATATGATCGATTAAGCGCCATAACAATCCTTGGTGATATCCTGCGCGTTTGGGTGTTTAAAACGCGAGATCTCACATTATAGGAAAATTGGATTCATGTTCGATGTGACTCAAGCAGTTTCATGGAGGTCGTAATGATCTGGACATCCGTGGTGCAAAACGGGGACTTCTGGCTTTTCTAATGATACGAAAGGTCACCGCAGCTCCAAATGTGTCACTAGCGTGGCGCAAGAAACGATGCGTAGCCAATCTGAAATTCGTAACGAATTACCCAGTCAAACGGCCAAACACAAGGAAATGTAAAAGGTCAGCAGTTGGAGAAGGGGGTCATACTAATAGTAAATCCTAACCTCAATTCGATGTAAAAGGAAGAAATCTCCACAGCAATCAACTGATAGTGAACAGATCTGCTAGCTTAGGGCACATGGTCACCGTTTTAACGACGAATCGGTGCGTCAATTTGTGTAAGGGAAAGCCCTCAAGGACACTCGGATTCGGATACAGGGGTTTGGATTTTTAACACCCTGCAGATGAGGCACTTCACGGCGGCTGTCATTGTGCCTCTTTTGACAGATTTGGTGATGACGAAGCGTTGCAAGACAGTGGCAATTGGAATTGATGGTTTACTATTGCTTGGGTCTCGATTGTTCTAGTGACTCCTTGAGGAAGACCTCAAACAATACAACAAAATGACACTCAACGCATCGGCTGCAAATTGTTAGTCAACAACCCACATGTACCAAATGTAACAATTTGAAACCAGTGCTTTTGGTTAACCGAGGTGTAGCTCTGTTATGTGCAGAAGAGGCAGTGTTCCAACAGAGATGTGTAACAGTTAACCACACCAAACAGACGCAGGTGTGTGACACAGCATATTCGGTCATAGGCGGACCGTGGAGGCTGGGTATCGAATTGAAACAAACGGGTTTTTAGAAAGTAAAACAATGAAATGCAATGCTCGAATGCCACCCTAAGCAGCTCGAAAACGGCCGGTGACTTAGGACGTACCGCGTTATGTTACCGGTGGACCTGTATCGATATCACTTATTTAGTGTTTCATTTATACGATTACGTACGGTTCCAGGGCAGTTGCGGCAAAGGTATAGAGGGGGGGATTATGTGATGTACCCAAGCGGATGGAGATATGGATTATGGTGAGGGGATTGATTTAGTATCTTCTTCCTCACGTCTAATCCGAACTCCGAAACGAAACATAAACGATGATTTAGGTAGCAGTTTTTTCCGATCTCGCTTCAAACATTTTCGAGTGTGCACCCGATCGGAACACGGTGTGTGTGTGTGTGTGTGTGTGTGTATGCAAACGGATCACCCAGCCGGATAGGAACCTCCTCTGCCCTCTCCCCTTCTACCCAAATCCAACGACACCCGGAAGAAGGGACCCGGACCTGGCGCGAGAAAAGCCCCGGAGTGGTACGGTACGAAGCGCTCGATCTTCACGCAGGTACCCAGTACGGTTACGGTGGAGCCCTCGGTGTTATGTGATGTTCATTGGTGGTTTATTATTATGATGCTTTTTTCTTTGTGAAATATATTTTGGATCACTTTTTTTCTCCTTTTCCCAACCCTCGAATCGTTCGGGTGCCACGAAAGGTTCGGTCGAGAGCCGTCTTTCACTCGTTTTCTTTCCGGTTCAATCAACAGCTGTTGCGGAATGCTGCTGCGTCGAAATGGCGGGTCCACGAAGCTGTAGAGAAGAAGAAAACGGCGGCAAGAGAAATAAAAACATACTCCAAAACGCACAAGACCTGGGCTTTCGAAATGCGCCGATTGATAGTATCGCTAGCGTAACCGTTTGGTGTAGTTGCCGAAAACTGTTACCCTCTCGGACAGCCATGCAATCCTCGACATTGCGATCTTGTTATCATAATAAAATGGTCTATGGGAAAATTAAAGCAGATACTACTACCACGAACAATCGCGGCCAATTTTCTCCTTCACTGTTGGCGTGAAAGGAACGGGGGATTAAGTTGATTAGTGATTGTATTCCGATTGCTGATCCGAGCTAGTGGCGATATCCGAGACGGAAGTTTCACTTTTGCGACTATTCGCCAGACAAAATTGCCTTGGGAAATGTTGGCGACAAGATAGTTTATGTTTATTTATATTTTGATTGTGTTCCAAAATGTGCTAAAAAGAAATAGATACTTGAAAGCATAGTACACCGGAAGATACACCGGAATTAACTCCGGCATCCGAGCTGATCCGGATCACTAGTAGGAATGTTGACCGGTTTCTTAGTAACCCTACTTGCAGAATCGCACAATTCGGTCAGTGCGTGCGTAATGGATTCGTGGTTTCAAGGGTTTAACCTTGCGCCACTAAAATGGCCGTTTCGGTTTCCAAATGATGCACACGAGCGTACGAAATTCGTGTGCAGCACGCGTGCGGTGTACGCAAAAAAAAAACAACTTACCTGCAGCATATGAGTGTGTGCGCGTGAGAGAGGGAGACCAACGATGCACTGTTTAATGCGTTTAGTAAGACGCGTTTTCCATACACCATGACATACTGCGTCGAGGGTGGCCCCTAAGTAGGCCTATCTGTCGTTGTCTATCGTACCTCCTGTTTTATTGAACAGGCACTTCTAAACGAAGTAACGCTAGGAAAAAAAAACAAACGAATAACCTGCAGCATATGCTGCAGGTAGAACGTTTATATGTGTGTCATGGTGGCCACGTGCGCGCTAACGGTTATTTTGAACCGAATTCAAAATGTACAAGGCACGTGCTAGATTCATGCATGTATCCTTGTCTTTACGTTACTTGAGAGGAAAGAATTTCAAGCTGGATTTCCGTTCGCCCCATTTGGTTCGTCATTCGCCCTCATACTCAACACCCTGTTGAAGGTTAAGTGACGTAACATAAAACATTAAATAATAATTCGCCATTTCAGCGGTGTTGACAGGGCCACCCGTTGGCGGGTGAAATGGTTCTAAACCTTCGTCGACCCGAGCTGGCTGGATGCGCTTTCCCACTGCATCAGCTCAGACGGTGGAGGTTTGTTATTTCTGACGATGGGACAAACTGAGCTGGGCTTTAGTTTTTTGTTGCTTTCGTCGAATCTTCGCCGTGGTCGTCGGAGAAGTGATGTGTCATCTTTCTTTCGCGCGTGTTATGCTTACAGCGTGATTGTTTGCCCTCCGGTCGACGGTGAATGTGTCGCCTGTCGTCGTTACTCTGCACAGGCAGGCACAACAGCACAGCACTTGACCTCGGACAAATACGTCCCGGTGTGGTGACACAGCAGTGCAAGATGTAAATGGGGTACTGTAACGTACTAAAGATGTTGTAATTGTTCATCATGTTATTTTACTAAGACTATGAATACGTGATGTGTGTTCATAAATGTAAGAAAAAATAATTTCTAGAAAATATCGCTAATATGTCCGATATGGTGCTTACTTAAAAGTAGTTATTCGCCCTGAGTCATATAAGCGGCAAAACGATCCTTGAAATGGATTATCTTGGTCTTCAAGGTCGAGTTGTAACAGTTTACTCCTCAAGCGGACCTTTTCAGCACAGATGAACTAGAAAGAAGATAAATTAATTTCAAATTTCTTCATTTTAATATTCAACATTGTTGTATATTGTGTTGTATTTAAATTGTAGTTGTAATTAAGGAAGATGTACCATTCTCAAGTGATAAAGTTCATTATCTTTGAAAAAAACAAAAATTGGATAAGCTCCCATCGCTTATCGGCTTGTTACTTTTGGGATGAAGTGTCTCATAAAATTTGGGTAACGTTTACGATAAACTTAAAATGGACTTAAACGAAATTTTAAAACAAAAAACCACGTTGTGTACTATTCCACATAAACGTAACGACTTGGATCCGAGCTATAAATCCCCGAAAACCATCAGGAAGACGACAAACACATCAAGAGATACGTCTTTCCTTGCGATCTCCAATAAATAATCCCTTTCCTACGCAAGCGCTCCACTCGATCAGACAATAAGCACACGCTCTCGTCCTTACTAGCTCGTTACTGCCACCATCGACGGAGAAAGGGAAAACCGAACGTTTCGTAGCTGTGGCTGCACACGCCGCACATACGTTACGTGCGTTACGTTACAGCCGATCGTCGACCGACGTAGCAAACGCGCGGTTCAGTTCGAAGCAGCGTGGTCATTTCGATTGCAGTCTTCGGGCGTGCAGGTTGTGCATCCGGTTCGGTTCGGTCCCGTCTGCCCGTCGTCGTTTGGTTCAGGCTCCAGCCTCACCCCAGTGCAGTGGGGGATGAAGGATTCCATTGTGTTTCCCCGAGTACGGATTATTTCTGTTGACAAAAGAAAGTGCAGGAAATAGCGTGTAACGACGAAATCTTAGTTGAGTGGAGGGAGCTTTTTTAGTGGGTTAAGACAAAGTAAAAGTTGAATTGTAAATAAAAGTGTGACCGGATGGATAAAGCGTGTAAAAGTGTATCAGTTGCGTTGGAGATGTTTTAAGAGCTTTTGTTGTTTGGTGGGCGAAATTGATTACAACACTCGGTCGGTGCGCCTCGGTTAAGCGGAGCTCATCTGCTCTGGTAGTGGGTTGTGATAGTATTTGAGCATTTCTTATGCAGTTTCGGCTGATTTGGCCCGTGTGTACTCCTGGAGCGAGGCACGTTGTTGTGTAATACTCAAACAATCTCTTTCCATTCACGCTCCGGTTCCAGCAACAGTCAGTGCTGAGCTGCTGAAAGAAGGTGGATCACCGTAACGTAACGTCAACGGAAATCGTAGTGATCACCATATTTCTTGTCCCAGAGGAAGAGTTTCTTCTCGGAGTACCGTTTGTGCTTGTGAATATCTGTGGATCTTTGTGAGTGCAAAAATAAATAGTCCCTTTGCAGCATCAGAAGATAGGATCGAACAAAGCACGCGTAGCAGAATTAGAAACAACCATGAAACGTGACAGGATTTGGTGGGGATGGAAAGCCCCACTGCTGCTGTTGACACTTTTCGGCGCTCAGCTGCCGCAACCGGCATTCGGCCAGGATGCGAACGTGTCTGCGGTCGGCACGGAAGAAACGGATCAGAACGTCAACTTCTCGTTCGATCGGTTGATACTGCTCGAGGAAAAGCTGACCGTGTTCGACATCAAACGCATCGCCAACGGATGGAGTACGCTACGGCCTCGTCTTAGTGGACAGTGTGGCGACCAGATGACGCAGTATCTGCAGGGTCTGCAGACGGAGAAGCTGTGGGCGTTAAAGAGTGAGTGTACTATTTTCTGTCTGTTGTCTCATCATAATGAAAGGGGGGTCGAAAGGTGGTGTGACCTCGGTCAATTCCGTACCGAATGACACCTAGTACATCGGTGCATGTGTTGGAAGTATACCTGTAAAACGGATGTAACATTACGTCCGCGTTAAAAGGGGGTAACCTCCCCAACAAAACAACAGAAGTAACATTTAAATTCAAAAATGTTCCCTTATTTTTTTACTCTTCTTACTGGACGTTCCAACTCATTTGGCATAATTTTTTCCACTCTTCTGGGTCAGGAAGAAACGAATTTCCTTATCCGCCGTGGCGGTCCGCCAGTGTACCGGGCACGTCCTTTCCCGTGCCCACTAGCGTCTTCATTTGTAACGCGTGTAATGACGCGCATCGAAACTACTGTTCCGCTGCCTTTAATGTGTGTTACCATTTTTTTTCATTTCGAATTGTTTGTTATGCGGTGGTGGTGTGATTTTCTTCGCATGCCCTTTACTATCCACTCCTGCCTCATACCTGATCCACACACACACACACACACACGCAGAAACACACAAATCCCCCCGAAAGGTGGTGTTAATGCTGCACTTTTAGTTAGTCGGCGATCACCAGCCCAAGGGGGGGTTGTAGCGTTTTGTGGCATAATGCCATAATGACGGCATTGGCAGCGTATGGTGTAGCAACAAATCGTCCAACAGCAAACCGCCCTCTACCCCCCTTACACTCCGCCATCTCCCTATTCCCACCCCGCCCCAGATGGCGAAGGAAAATGCTATTCAGGCCATGGTGAGGATCAACGCTGACTGTCTTTCTTTCTTTCTACGGTTCGTTCGCTCTTTCCGTGTTGTGTTTGTTTGTATGCGCTCGAAGAAAAACGAAATGAAAATGTCTTGATATTCACATACACACACACACACAATCATATATGCAACCCCACCGGAGGGGGTGGTGCAATAGAGTGTAGCCCCCCGGGAAGGGGAGCGTAAACAGATGGGGTGGCGAAGCGATGATGGCGAAAGCTTACATAATTTCGTGAACAAACTATATTTTCAATCGGAATTGGCTACAACCATTGAGAATGTGAGGGGCTTTTTTTTCGTTTTTCTTCTTCTCGTGGGTTCGCACGGATTCTGTGTGTGTTTGGATTGTTGATGCTATTTTTTGTGCCGTTGCGAGGTATATGGCCCTTGGCTACGAGCAACGATTACCTTTGGTCGATTAGGGTCGATTGGATTGATTTCTTGACTGCGGCTAGCTCTGCGATCCCAGCAGTATCTCATCTTAGCAACCGCTGATGGGTGATTGTGGATTAGGATCAATCATGGTTTTTTGTACTGTCGTTTCGGCGAGTTGTCAATTCCAATCTAGTCAATCAATCATAGTCCAACCTATCGCGTTGTGGAAGATTACCTTATTATGGGCATTCCCAGCACGAGGGTTGATATCATTGTTGTTGTTTTGGAGTACTTAGTGGGAAGCTGACGATTACAGTACAAACAAACATAATGCACGTTCTGCGCTGTACGTCTACCGTGCTGCTCTGGCCGTCCATTAGAAGGCAATGGACACTGGTGGCGTTGTTTGCATTTCGTTTGTTTGGATCGCCCATTAGTATGTGGCACTGGTCAATACTGAACTATTCGTACACTGATAAAGTGGTAATGACATTAACGGGGAAGAAAAACACACCCCGCAGGATGTAGAAACCGATCATGTAGATATTCCGCATCGGCAACCGAACAAACACTTGCCTTTCGCTAGTGGATATTTGTTCCGCAAGCTGGATCCGCGTCTTCGAGTGAGAGATTCCGTAGGGATTTTATTACCTTTGTGGTTCCCTTTTGCGGGAAACATCACGTGAGAAGGGTGTATTCTCCTTGCAATCGAGAGGCAACACCTACAATCGAACTCGTGTGGGTCATAAAGTTCGAGTGATTATTGTAATGATTAGATTCTACTGTCAAGGTTGTCGTTTATGCACCCCTGGGAGGGTTTCGTTTGTTATTGCTAAAGTGCACGAAACTTCACGTACGAAAGATTCCCACCGGTTGGAATTGAAACGCCTCATTATGAATTAAAAGCTAATAATAAACGATTATTTTCTTGATTGATTTGAAAGCATAATGTTTGACAAACAGTTTTTCGATCGTTGAAGGTCATGTGGAACAACAAATATGATCTTCCTGGTGGTCTAAAATGCCCAAAAGGTCATCCCGTGGAGCATCTTCACGAAAAACGATGATATAAGGACGGTTAAAATGTTTCCAACAAATTTGCCGTGGACCATATCTCGTAATAATGTCCGTTAGTCAATATTGGTGGCGTAATATAGTATGCTGTCCTCATTCGCCGCTGAGTGCGCTTGTTACGGCTGTGTGCCGGTGAATCATTGCCGTGTTAATTGAGGGATTATTTTTTCGGTAAATTTCATCACGCTGGAAAAATTGCACATTTCCCAACAAAGGCATTGAAGATTCCTGCGCGTGTGAGCAGTTCCCATCGCAACAGCATTCTGCTCGATTCGGTTGCAATGGTATAATACCACTTGGTGGAATATCCGGATTCTGGTGGATTTGATCTAACGGGTTGAATGCGTCGAAGATTTAAAATTTGCATAGCAAATTTTGAGTCACTTTTCTTTTCTAGGAGCAAAACTGGTTTCTTCCGAGGACACTATTGAAATGTGGTGAGAACATTTCCGGAATATTCTTCCCGGCACCATAATTGTCGTTTCGTATCTTCTTTCCTCCCAGTATCTTCAAGTGGAGGCGAATTCCAACCCAAGAAACAGCGTGCATTTTTTGCTAATTTTGTTCAACTCTGAGTGTCGCTGGGAGTCGGGCTCGGCAAAATGTGGTCAAACAACATCTTGCCTTCCGCTAGTCATGAACTCTGTCGCCGGACAGTTTTGCCCCCCGTTGGTGCAATTTGAAGTTCAAACCTGATCGATCATAAAAAGTGAAACTAGTGTTGCCGCTTCCCACCCTATCACCTATGGTAGTTGAAGTACCGCTGAATGTCAGGGCACTTGATCCGCCATTGTGTACGGTCACTTCCTTCTTTGTTGAGGGGTCCACGCTCTTCATCGGGTTGTGAACCCGCTCCCGAGACGATGATAATCAATTCCGGCCATTAGGGTGATGGCGCAATAGGGTCTTTTGGAAGCTCATGCTCCAGAAATGGGGCTTTTTGGCAGCGTTTGACATTTGCGTGTTTGCGGAGCATCCTCTGCTCCGTAACCCTTCTCCAGTTCTTGCCAGCTGTGAAACGTTTCGCCATTCCGTATTTTCCCTCTAACAAACGAATTCATAATTTCTCTCGCCGCTGACTCAATCGGAGCTCGAGCGCCGCGATCGCGCGTAATAGCAAATGCGTAACAACAGATACAGCTCCTTCCACTGGCCCCGATCGATTTCTTCACCGGCATCGCTTGCATACGGGGTAAATACGCTTGACTTGGCACAACACTGCTCCCCCAAAAGCTCCCCACCCTGCTCCTTCCTCCTTGCCAACTTCATCATTCTGTTCCTTCCCTTCACACGCTGTTTCACTCACCTGCCGAGACTGCAGCTGGGATGTGGTGGCCACAAAGCAAACCGCGTGCGCATATTACGTCACAACCAAATACGAAAAGTGAAAACGAAAGTACGAAAGGAGAGTGCTTTCGGTGCATATACAGCGGTAACCCTTGAGTGACGGGCGTCCAATAATGGCTTATCGCTGTGCCGTGGGGACACATGCTGTAGCGTCGTCTTTACGACGGTGAAATACAAACAAATGATCATCCTGTTGCGGAAAGATGAGTCAAGGTACAGCAGTGTATTCGTGTGTCCATTGACCATCGGAGGGTTTTCGGATGCGTTTCGTACAGGAAAACCTGTTTCTGCGCATTTTCTTTCGCATACACACTCAACGGTTCATTTTTTTGCCTCTCCCGATCGTTGGTTTTTTGTTGTCGTTTCGCGTCGCTTTACCAAACCTAGGAAAGTGATGCAACGATGACGGTGGGCTTTAACGGACATCATTCCGTTTACGTCGTTGTCATTGTCGATACGATGGTAACAAGTAACACCCCCGTGTCAAAAGCACGACGCATTGTTATCGTACTGGCCATCATGCCCGGTGTGACGTTTCTAGGGTTTTTTTTGGCGCGATAAAAGAAGGTCACGTGGTCGCCTAAGGCTGTAGGCTAGGCAAAATATGGCATGTGCAAGGAGCGACTGTATTAGGATGAGGTATTTTCTTCAGTATTAAAGTGCTTTCGCTAATAAAGCTTCTAGCGTTGCATTTACTGTGACGTGGAATGCAATAATGTCATTTTGGACAACCCCAAAATTTTAATAATTTAATTGTTTGATGTTTTGAGGTTCGTCGCTTGCTAATTTTGGTCTCTCATTGAAGTTCTTCGTATTTGCACGATGCTGGACTCATTTTAAAGATGATTTAATTTAATTTTTCTTACGTACCGTCTTATTCCCCAATCAATCACCTGTAACGCAAGCGAGTTTGGTCGATTCGAGCGAAATTGTTGAATTTGAAGGCATCTTTCAGAGGTGGCAGCAAGGGGACAAGGGACCGGCGCGTGCTTTACACGTGAATGGGCTGCACAGGTGAAGAGGCGAACAGTGTAGCCGAAATTTAGGTCATTGTTTTAAGGTGGTGTTGTGTTGGGAGCACGGGTCACAGCACCGCCAGATGAACGATCCGACGATTTGAGTGCCAGTGAGCTGGTTTGTGGGCTGGTGATGATGATGAGGTGTTGCGTGTATGATACGTTGGCTCCACCATCACCATCATCATCATCAGCGCCATCTTGAATAGGGCAGAAATCTCATGCGACCTTTGCTCTTTCATAGCACCAACGCTCTTGACAAACTGAAGGGCTAACAATGTGACCCTTAAAATAATGTAAATGCTCCTCAACGAATTCAAGAAAGCTCATAAAATTATGCTAATGTATGGAATTTGGAGTGTGCTGTGTTGGCGTTTTTTTGTATCCAAAAATAATGTACTACATCTTGCTCGTCTGTGCATCCCTATGGCACCGTAACCGTCTAACAGCTAGAGCTCGTAGCCTCGAGAGAAATTTCGGCAGACTGGTGAAGCTCATTGCGAAAGCAATGGTCACTAACAATCTGTCTCGTACGATCTGTGTCACTACGCCCGAGCGCACGAGCGCAATTATATCGCTTATACCTCCAGCACTGCTGTGCGGTGGGGTTGCTTTCTTTCGTTGGGCGATTACATTTAACCCAATGGCCATGAATTTTTCGACATCCATGCAATTTAGTGTCTGGTCCGCGTACTTTCCGCCCTTCCCTTCGATGGTATGTGTGGCGCAGGAGCCAATGGTGCCAGCTTTTGATTGGCGTTGGCTCACGTTCCGTTAATCGGCAGTTTGCCATCGAATGTTTGTCATCATTCAAGGTCCTCGGGGAAGACACCCTTTTGGAAAGCGGGCGACATAACGATCCTGACCGAATGAACGCTCCGCTAACAATGGGACGCGGTGCGTACGTGGACTGTATGACTTTGACACGCTTGATCATCATTGTGCATTCCACGAACATCCACGCAGCACTGCCACCCGAAATTCGTGGCTTTGTTTATGTTTGATCCCATTTCATTTTTCCTTTCTTGGCAGTTTTCAATGTCAACCGAAAATGTTGTTGCCCTTCCCGATCGGTTATGTCGGAGGAGTCATTGCATTATGCAGCGTATGTAAGATGTCCTCTTTTTGTACGAGACGATATTCTGTGCGTAAAATTAACCTCACGCTCTTCTGTTGAGGGGATAGCCGCATTTGCGAACACAAACGAATGCAACTTGCATTCTTCATGTAGGAACTCTGGTCAGGGATGTTTGTTATTTTTTTTTGAGCGCCCGAAAATTTCGTCCCCCGTACCGTGACTTACAAAACCACTCTTGGTGCTCGTCCTTGAGTATGGTCGTCTCCAGTATGGACGGTTGCAACAGGAAAGCAAGAAGATAAAACACCACACCACTAAGGGCATGTGGGCTTTCGAAAGTTTTCTGTTGCTCTGTACGACAGCAAGCAGTTGTTGGACGGTTGGCGTTGCATTTGTGCACTTTTTTTGTATTCCCAATTGCAATGTGTTGTCACTGATTGTATGTGTTTTTCGTTATGTGTGGATGGATTATGTAAAGGAAAGGCAAAGGCCTGAGAGCCTCATTATCGTTGCACCGCAGCAGGATTGGTGGACAGGGTCGAACGATTCGAAGGCTGCCGCGGCAAGGAAGGAGCGTTGATACTGGCAGTCGATTATTATTGAAACTGTCGTACACGATCGCATTAGACCGCGGACGGACCAACCGCTAATCGTAGAAACAAACTCCAAATTACCATGCTCTTACCCAAGCTAATCCCCACACACTGGGATGCCGTACGGAGAGACCTAATAAGTCACCTCTTCTGGCTTCTCACCGGTTGGTAAATGGGTCAGTAGTAGTCGCGTAATAGCCAACAGCGAGGCCACAACGCCACAGCTGTTTTGCATTTTGGCGCAAGACACGGTGTTTGAACTTTTTCCTTTCCCGCATTCGTGCCGCCATGCTGCGGTTAAGGAGAGCACGGTGGTGAAATGATAAAAAAGTGAAAATAGACACGCAATCAAAACCGGGAGAAACCCCCCCGACGTTGGAGATGAAGTCGATTATGCCAACCGTATGTCCGTCTGAATGGACGCGGTGCAAAACAGGATCGGGGACCCGATTGGCTAACGAAAGTGTTTGAAATGTTCCCCTGACCGATTTATGCACCGCGCGGCTTTGCCGGGACGGGGAACATTACATCAGAACTCCATCCATCCGTGGCTGTATCGGGCTTCTCATCGGGAACGGGTTTGTGCTGTTAGATTTCATGCCATTTCGTCGTGTAGGATTTCTCTCGACGACTGTTGGATGCGTAAGGATCGACAATACGGTAAGGAATGGATCATTCAAGGTCCTCCCAGGAGACGAAGGTCCCCCGGAGAATGATCTCTGCCGGAGGTACTTTGGCGAACGAAAGTGAATGGGTTTTAAAGTAAGTAAGGTCGCAAGGTAGTGATTCAGTGAACGGTGGTAAAGCTTCGGGAGAGTTCTTTCAGGATGGCTTCCGAGGCCTACGGGGTACCATTGTTTCAAGGAGATCAGCAGCTATTGGTTCGTTTTACGATGTTCCCGATGTTTCGATGAGAGGAGAATGAACTTTAGCGGATAATTCCTGCATCGGTGGAAACAATCATGAGACAATGATAAGAATTCCTACAGCAAGTGGCAAGAGTCGGTTCTGGTAAACTTGTTGACCTCTTACTGGGAAAGGTTGTAAACTCGAGCGATAAAAAATATGTTTTGGGTTGTAAATGAGGACTAAACTATTGAAACCTAATCCAGGATATATGGTCTAACGGTTGCTCTTTTCCTGAAATATTGCTGATGTTATCATAATCGATGCTTGGGAGGCTCTAATGGAAATCTATAACATTCTTCTTGGGTTTTGGAAACATTTCCTGGCATCCTAAATATTAAATCAGGCGAAATTCTTTGTCTGCAAATGTGTCTTCAAGGCCATCGGAGCCATCAGATAACGTTGGTTCTTTTGTGCATATTATGCACTCGCCAAACTATAGACTTAAAAACAAACACACACAAACGAAAAAGATGATAATGTTTGTCTCCATGCTGAAGCGCAAAGGATTTTATTTGCTAAATTAATCTAAATTATTCAATGCTAATCAGTGTCTAGCTTATCCGGTGTCCTACGACTAAATGACTCAATATGTTATCAGTTTTGTGCGCACTGACAATTAGTCGAAACCTTGAGGTGGTTTCCTAGTGCGTTGTGCGATAACACCTCTCTCACTTCCTCTCTTTTTTTCTGTCTGATCATATGGAAGCCTTGTGGACAAGGATTGTCCGGTGGCGATAAAGAGTCACCGTTTATTGTCACCCACGGTAAAGTCCCCTTCGATAAACGCCTTCACCTTGTGCAGGGAGTCACGGAGAGCCAGAGGGCAAAGTTTAAGCTTCACAGAGAGGGTACGGTGTAGGTGAGTGCTTTGAGTATTCCTGCCACCCGGGAGATGATTGATTTACGCAGTAAAACGATGAACAATTTAGATGTCTCAAGGTTCCCGTTGAGGTGTGGTGTGGATGAACCATCTATCACCCGTTTATTGTGGCGTTTTAGTAGAAAATACTTTTACGAATAAAGTATGATGAGCTTGTTGATGCATCTCGCATCAAACCATTCATTTGCGTTGAGAATGCCGTTAAAACTGCCATTAAAGTAATGATGTGTCGTTATTCTAGTTCGGTGTACTAAAGCTATTTGCCTTCTTTTGCAGTGGATGACTCGTCGGGCAAATATACGAAAGGATTCTTCTGGGGCAACAACTACTGGACGGGCTCGATGGATCAGTGCTCGTACATCTATCAGAACGACAGTGGGTCCGATCCTGCACCAAAAAAGAAGGGCCGTAACACGGACATCACCTACATCAATGGGAACTTCCTTGGGTCGTCCGAATTGGAGCATCAAAATCCTCCCTTCGTGCCTGGGTTCTACATGGCTAAAATCCTAATCAACGGTACCGAATCATTCAATGCGGTAAGTGTGAGCATTGGGGGAAAGTTCATCAAGCGATATAAATTTATGAGCTCCTTCTCATTTTGCCTACAGATTCGAACGGTCGTTGTGGGGCTTTGCCTTCCGAGTGCTTGCAGCATTGCCGATGTAGAGACACTACTGAAGCTGGACATCAGTCGACGACATGTTGAACAGGAGCTGGTTGGTGTGCGATCTCCTACGTTGAACAACTTCTCACTCTGGGATGACTTCACCTTCCGGATCCTATTGTATGTTGTAGCACTCGGATGTCTGAGAAATCGTCATCATTAGCAGTCTCAGATCAACTTAATGCCTAATCCTCTAAATTTCCCGTTGACAGCATCTTTTCGGTAATCGTGGTTATCCTGCTGATCAGCGGCACCGGCTACGATCTTGTGCTACGGCGTCGTTACAAAGCCAAGATGCGCATCAAGAGCTACTGCAAGGAGCTGACCGGGGACATGACGAACGGGTTGGGCTGCACAACGTACGATTTGACGCGTCGCGAGCCGGAAGAGAACGGCAAAGGTAACTGCACCGTAATCCGGGTACCGACGAGCGTTAACAATAACAACTCCGATGAGAACCTTGCCGTGGAGTTGACCGCAACGGAGGAAACCAAGTTGAGTAAGTTCCGCCCGGTCGGATCCTTGTCTTGGATCGTCTCCGTCCTGTGTATCAGTGTGCGCAAGCATTCCGGGATCTCCGAACGCTGGTTAGGCATTCCTGGACGGCTTCACTAACAAATGTAACAAGAGCTGTGTGTACATTCGTGTGTTAATAAGAGTTTGGCTAATTGTTGGTGGTATAGAACCCAAATCCCGAAGAAATTCCCCATAATCTCTCCGTCCCTTCCTAACCAGCATGACGAGATGCGGTTGTCCTGAGTTACTGAGTTGTCTGGTTGCACTTCTTGTTTTAGGTTTGTGGGCTGAATTGCTGCTGTCCTTCTCGGTGGTGACCAACTTCAAAGCGATCTGTGACAAGAATGTCGGTAACGATACCATCCCTTCGATCCATGGACTTCGTGCCATTTCTATGGCGTGGGTTATCTTGGGTGAGTATAAGATTTGGATGATGTTGTCATGGCGATGGTTTAATCATTCCTTTGCTGCAGGCCACACAATGATCGTCGTGTTTAAATACTCCGACAACATGGAACTGCGGAAGGTGGTGGAGAAGGAGTTCCTGTTCCAAATCGTGCTAAACGGCGCTTACAGTGTGGACACGTTCTTCTTCATCAGTGGATTCCTGGTATCATTCATCTATTTCCGCACAAATGCCAAGGGTAAGCTGGAGAAGTTGACCAAGGGTGTGAGTGAGTTTACGGCCGGTACGTTCCACTTCTTCGGTCTCGTTGGCTATCGATTCGTGAGGTAACTATTGGTTTTGGGAGGAGTTCAGTGGAAGATTTGAAGATCATCGAATGGGTAAATGTCATTTTAGATTAACTGCCCCATACCTGTACGTACTCGGAGTAGTGGAAGTAGTGATGCGTTATCTGGAACAGAACTCAGTTTTTGAGCCACCGACTCAGGATCACGTAAACTGTCCAAAGTATTGGTGGCGTAACATACTCTACATCAACACACTTTTCCCAGTGGAGCAGATGGTAAGTTCTTTCTTTCTGGCTACAGCGAATCTCTTCCACTAATACCAATCTTCAATGCTTTCAGTGTATGCTTTGGAGTTGGTACTTGGCAGATGACACACAGTTCTACATCATCGGTGCGCTGATACTGATTATTGGGGTACGGCACTTCAAGTTTGCCGCTACCATGATGTCCGTGTTTATGATATCGGCTTGGGCAACTACGGCCTATATTGCCTTCTCCAACAATCACATGCCCGATGCGGACGATCCATTCGCACTGTTTGATAAGATCTACGACAAACCCTGGACGCGGCTGGGACCGTATCTGGTGGGCATGAGCGTTGGGTGGATTCTGTTTAAGACTAACTGCAAAATCAAGATGTCCTTGGTATGTGGTGGTGAAATAGTTACAGGCCCAGTTCCTCCAAGTAATGAGATCTTTCCGACCGTATCTTACAGCTGACTGTAATCTCGGGATGGGTGACCTCCACCATGATGATGTTGTATCTTCTGTTCGGTCTGTACAATACGACGCTCACACAAACGGCTGCGGCAGCCTACAGTTCGCTCAGTCATACCGGCTGGGCCATTGGATGTGGATGGGTTATCGTAGCGTGTTCGTCTGGGTATGGAGGATGGGTTAACAAGCTGTTGTCCACCCCGATTCTGTATCCGTTCTCGCGTGTGACGTACTGTGCCTATCTGGTACATCCCATCATCAACCGAATATACGCCTTAGAGTCAGACTCTCCGATCCACATGACTCCCAATGCGCTGGTAAGTTCAATGACGCCGTGTCGCGCTATCTCGGTCTGAAACTGTTACAATTGATCGTATTTCGATTTTATTCCCCACAGACCACCGTCTACCTGGGCCAAGTGGTGTCGTCCTACGTGCTTGCATTTATCATCTCGCTTTCATTCGAAGCGCCCGTCGTAACGATGCTTAAAATACTCTCGCCGAACCGAAAGAAACGTATCTAAACACACGTGACGGTGTTCAAAAACCAAAACCCCGGAAAACCCTCATCGTTGGCCGCGTCCTAGAACTAATGCTTTGGTTTACCCAGGTTTGGGCAGCGTAGCAAAACGAAACGCTTATCAGTGTATTTTCCGCTTGTTTGTGTGAGCATTTGTGTGTTTAGTGTGAGCACGGACTGAGGCTGAGCTTCCGAATTTCCACCAATTCCGCCGACGCGAGGGTTTCTCGATTGTGGTGATGCTGCGTGCTCGACTCGTATGGTTAGAGAGACAGTACGTTTACTACATACATTACTAGCAAGGGTGATTTCTGTTGGGCGTGCCTGAACCCGGCATGCTTCATAGTAGGATTAGAAGGATAAGTTTAATATAGATACCGTATGAAAACTGTGCTCAGTAAGTGTTTTGTTACAGTAACTTAGACTGATCGTGATCGATAGCGATGTGTATAATGTAAATATAATTTGGGTGTGAAAACATATTTAACAAAACAAAACGACTTTGCGATGGGCTTCTGATTGTGATAATTGATGACAGTATTTGAGAGTTATGAAGGATTTATGAAGGACGATGACTGGGGCATGTAATGAGGATTCCGGACTCATGCCCCACCAAGAAGGTGTTCGATAGCGACCATCAGGGGGGCACAGTGAGCTTGTTGGCTGGATCAGGTGAAGCAAAGCCTGTCGGAAATTGGGAATCTCCATGGATGAGAAACTATAGCCAGGGACCGAGCATCCTGGAAAATAATTGTTGATCGGACCATGTCACGACGACGTGCTAAAGAATTATTTATTATATCAGCTCATCAACTGGCACGAACTGATCGAATTTTTCCAGTTATTTTCCATGCGATTTTTGGAGTTTTTGCTTGTTGCCCTAAGAGACGTTTGCCGTACAAAAATTGCTCGCTCTAACCGCTTTTTCGCTCCTGCTTGCACTCTCACCGAATGGAAACTACCCTTAAAAGCTCTCTCGCGCTCAACAAAAAGTCACAGTACAACTGGACTGATGCATTTTATGAAGCATTCAATTGCATACCCTTAGGCGCATACGGAAAATGCTTCGAAAATTGTACACAAGGTTTTTACTGACAGGATTTTTATAAAGAAGCTAGCTATTTAATGAATTAATGCGTATTTTAAACCGTTAAAACATTATCATTTGTTTCATTTCCATAATGAGTGGAAAACCGACTAAATAAACAAGAAGATAAATCGTAACCACATCATTAAGGTTCCTCGCTTGATCGCCCGTACAAGTCTTATGTAACAGAAACGTCAAAAATTAGCCCCCGCAAGAGCCAACACATCTGGGATGGGAATCTGCCTTCGCGCATTTTGTTGTCATCGTTTTGTACGTAGTGTCTTGCACAAAAACCATTCCGTGCTCCACTGAAGCCAAACCTCCAACACAATCGAAGACTCTCGCACAAAAATACGGTCACTGATCTTTCTTCCCTTCACGGGGGTATTGCGTGCATTTAGAGAAGTATTCGGAGAGTGAATGTGCGTGCAGAAGCGAGTAGGTGAGTTCAAAATGGAGAGAGGACTTTTGTAAGTTTGGAGCGAGGCAAAACTTGTTTTCCACTGCATAGCTCCCGTCAGTGAGAAGTTGGAGCTGGCAAGATCAACAACTCCATCTTAGACGAGGTGCTTTCGGGCGCGCGTTGCGCCGTGCTGGTTGTATTTTTTGTGGGTTTCCTCTGTGCTTCTATTCGCGATTCTATTCACAGTTTAGTAAACGGAACGGTATAACAGCTGCTTGACAGTTGATCGAAAAGGTAATGTAATTTGAGGAAAAATTAAACCCGCACGCAGGGAAATGCAGTGAACAATGTGCGTTTGTGGTGTGTCGGAAACAGTGAGAGCGAATGCGAAAGTGTGGTGAAAGAGAAGATACAAAAAGCTCGCTATCGCCCCGAGGGGGTTGAAGTGATTTAAAACTGCCGCCGTCCCATTCGCTATTTCCTTCGCGCAGCTTCATCTCATCTCAAACAGCTTTTCTCGCTTCGCTGGTGCATCGTGGTGGTGATTTTATTGTTTTCCATCTGCTTTCCGCACACTTTTTGTTGCCTTTGGCACCCTGCTGACTTCGGGGGGGCCAGCTTAACGCGCGTGTGCTTACACTGTGGAGTTCATATCGCTTACCACCACTATCAACAACGACGACGACGATGAGTGTGTGCGCATTCGCGAAGCAAAAAAGTGAATGTAAAAGTGAAATAATAACTTTGTAACAGTCAACATTATTTTGCAGCTCTAGGTAAAGGCGGAAAATTCCCCCCAGTGAGTTTGTGTGCGTTTTGAGTGCTCGAATCTCGGGAATCTTGCGCATTACGCGTTTGTCTTTATTGGTCTCTGGATGGAATTTCGAGCGGAGGCCGTGATTGACACTGGAATAAGGGAGCACTAGTGAATTCGAAACTGCCAGCATTTATAAACAGCGCCACAGCACG
The DNA here is from genome assembly GCF_943734755.1 of Anopheles moucheti. Lineage (NCBI taxonomy): Eukaryota > Metazoa > Arthropoda > Insecta > Diptera > Culicidae > Anopheles > Anopheles moucheti. Next base: position 2,031,756 of record NC_069140.1, read on the forward strand.
GCCCCGGAAGAAAGGTAAGTGGAGGGAAAATTCGAGCAGTTTGTTACAACTGCATTTTCCAGCGCGATCTTCTTCACCGTTCGGTGTTCCGTTTTGTTGACGATCACTTATATAAAGCCTCTACTGCCGTACGAATGCACGAAACGATGAGACCATCGTTTGCTTTCGGATTGGCGTTGTATGGGTGCATTGAGGCGTTCATTGTTTCCTTTCTCTGTCGTATGTGTTTGTTGCACGCGATTTGTTGCTGCTCCTCCACGGCAGTCGCCGTGTGCATTGGAAATGATCGTCCTGCGGAATATATTCAATGTGGCATGGATTAAGCCATATGCACTCAGGATGCAACCTACCTGTCGTTCGGGTCATAAAATCGCAAAACATTCTTCCGCGTTTTATCTCGCACTGTCCGAGGTCGTCGTATATTTGTAATAAAATATTATAAAACTTTCTTACCGCGGTCGTAAACGATCGGCCGCCAATGTGCAATGCTGGCGGGTTCGGGGTGTACGATTCGCCAATGACCAACCCACACCACACGAACACAAGCACCCACCCAGTGACGACCACAACGACAACAACCTTGAATCTGGATGGGGCGAATTCCGCTGCCATTTGTCGCGGACGATTGTTTGGGGCTGAGGGGATGAGGTAGTGTCTTTCTTCTTCTTCTTGTTCACTCCATCACCCGTAGTATTTGTGCGCGAACGAGTTTCCTCATCGGGTTGTTGCCGTTCGTGGGAGATGACAGTGTTATGTGGGTGTACAAGTTGTCTGCGGGCACTGAATCCACCTTGAGTATCGGAGGGCCAACATTCAAGCCAGGCATCTTTGGCATGTTGTATTGCTGTGGAGTTCTTCCTATGCGTCCAACGAAGCAAGAGCGTCGGCCGATTATTCATCTCAAACCGAGTTGGACAATTGGGGCCGGGTTTTTCGTTCACTGGCAGGCCAAAAAGCAGCTGACCGTGTTCGGACCATGTTTGTCGAGCTAGTTCTCGCGAGCTGACCTATGACGTCGATCGACTAGCAGCGGGGAGGTTTTTGGGGTCTTTTGATACCTACTCAATAGTGGTAGTTGACGTTCACCGAACAAAGCTCTACTCAGCGTCAGGGGCTTAGACAGCAAAGGTACAGGTAGTCGGACCGAGGCTTGCTGATATTTGATTCTTTCAATTATGATTGACTGCTCGCTTGCCGAAGAAAATCGCCGAAAGCCACAATGATTGATGTGTTGGACCCGTAATACCCGCCCGTTTCATCTGGTCACGAATAGCGTCGTTGGCATCCGATGCTACCCACCCGAACGGCAAGCTGCGAGATGAAGGAACCGATTATTCCAGCGCCTTTATAATTATGTAATTTTCACCACCAGAGTTCCCTTGCAGAAACGCGCTATAATCCCATCGCGTCGCGTTCCAGTCGCGCAACGGATAAGAAAAAATGGCGACTCGAAAGGAACGGATCGGTTGGTCGTAATGCGCGTAGGTTGACCCTGGAAGCTGATTTTGCATGCACTCCTACTCCCACAGAACGGAACCCGTCCGCACCAACAACGCGCGCAAGTTGAGTTCTCGGTCTTTGTGCGCGGGAACGTTGAAGCGGTTCGTTCGCTTAATCGGGCCGGAGTCTGTAGCACAACCTTAAAGCACCCTGGACCCTGGTTCCAGCTTCTCCCACCGGTTTGAGGTCGCAAAATGGTCAAAACCGGTTTTGGCGAACACAGGGTGTATTGTGTAGCTGATTGCATTGCATCCCGAGATTAGCCCACGGGAAAGAAATGCCCGTTCCTGTAATGCGCTCGCCATTATTCTGTTTGATTGATGACCGAGGGGTTTTTGTGATTGGCCGTGCAAAAGTGCTTTTAAAACAATCTTGTCCAACTTTTTTATTTATAACACCTAGCAGTACCATTTAAAAGCAATTTTCTTTCCAGCGAGTACTTGTTGCTATAAAGAAGAAGGAAATGTTTTATGCAAATTACACGCCAAATGAAGTTTGCTTGATTGATCATTTCTGAGGATCGTTGCTGAGGATTGTTAACAACTCCTCCAACAAGTCGGCGGTAGCAGTTCAGTAAACAACGTAAAGCGTTGTTTTACTCTCATTTCGGCTTTTCTTTCCACAAATTTACTCATGCACAACAGCGGAAATGTGTGTCTAGTTCCAAAGAGAATCACGGACGAACGGACAACTGTGAGCAAAAGCGCCAAGGGAAAAAGAGCGCTCCCACACGCGTGAAAATCTGCCTCCCCCTTTGCCTTTCTGACGCCGATACTCGAGTACTCGAGGGTACATTTGGCCGTGCCTAAAGTGCCTAAATGAAGGCCACCGCGGGAAGTGTTACGGGCAGGCACACAAAAGCGTGTTCTATTTCGTTGGCGTGTATCTAACGGAGGTTCGTCGTCGTCGCCGTCGCCATCGTCGCTGGAGTTACCAAAAGCTTCATTCGTTCCACTTTTCTCCCGGAAGGTGGGTTTTCTCGTGGAGTAAAGTTGTCTTGTACAATTTTGGGCACATCGGGCCCACATGGAGTGAAACGCGAACTGCTCGTGCGTTGACTTCGCCAAGAGCTGACGTCATCTTGGTGAGACAATCGTGGCGAAATTGTCAAAAAGTTGTCGGATCAGGAGATATTCTGGCTGTATATAGCGATGAGAATTATGTGCCGCTTTTCCTACTGCTGGGACAGGTCTGTCGGTTACCAAACGGGAAGGTAATCATTCATCGACGAACAGAAAAAAAATCAGTAATCTCCATCACATCACGTACTACACACACCAACGCATGCGAGGTTCTGACTGATTCATGGCCCATTAAGCCCTCAACAATGCAAAGCCATGTGTTCCACCGATCGGCTCACTCGAACCTGAGTTCTGAGTAACGGCGTGACGCATCCAACTCCATCCGGACGCTCGGCATCAGCACTGGAATAAATAATACCCTCCATCAGGTGACAATTTCATTGGAATTCTGTCCCGAGTTGATTGCTTAGTGACTGACATTTTTTTCAAATGAAGTTCTCGCAGTTCTCTAGCCAAGTAGCAGCTTTTACGGCTGTGCCTTCAGCTAACGAAACGCCTTAACGCACTTGCAAACTATTTCCAATTGCAAATACTGCCACGATTTCATCAGGGCTGAGTGGCTGGGAGATTGAACATTGAATAGGGTTTGATCTGGGTGTGTTAGAAACAAACTTCAGCTTCAAAATGTTTCATAGCCAGCACACGATGCGCACTGACCCTGTTCCATTTGGGAGCGTACAAAGCATTAGATATTGGCCGCGTCCTACACGCATCTGCGTGAGCGGGTCGTTGGAACGAGGCATCAGACGGTACCGTCATCACGGGTTGATAAGTTACTTGGGGAAGATTGTGAAAGCTCGGCTTTAAAAATGGTTTCAACTACAGAGAGAAGCGGGATTTTAATGAAGGTACAAAGTAGTGCAATGAACACAGCAAAACAGCTCGGTTATTAAACGTATCTTCGTTCTATCGGAGCTTTTCCACCAAGGTAATTGTTTTAATTGTTGGTACAATGTATGTGAGCTTCATTCTGTGCGAGGTTTGCAACCCTTGTATGCACATTTCTTGGGCCCTTGCTATTGCAACAGCAAACATACGGAGCGTAGGGGTCGATGTTGATAAACCAGATAATGTTCCGTCTGGTGTGCCAAATGGTGAGAAGCTCAGCTCAGGTGGGTTTTGCATGCAATTTCTCAACCTCGGCAGCTGCGAACAGCGTATCGCTCTACAGCTTTGGTGCTCGTAAATTTATTTAGCTGCGTTCGATTGGTCGCTCCACGCTCGGTTCGTGGAGCCAAGTATTGGTCGCCGATAGCAAATGGTCGCTCGATGCAAGACAAACTGACCGGAGCAGTACCTGCCCGCAGCAGCAACTCCATTGAACCGGGGCCGTGCTGAAGCATGACGTGTGCAACCGGTTTCGATTGCGCAAAAATGTCATGTCCATTTTCGTCGGGGATTTTGTATGTTTTTCCTTCCTCTTGTACCTCTTGTTGCAGACTTTTATTTTCTGCACACGCACTCATACAAAAACGCCTGAAGGCAAGGTATCGGGGTTTGAAGCCTGCAATGTGCCTGTGGACATAAGACGGCAGGAGTATAAAAAAACAAACACACACTCACACAGGGAACGAAATAAAGTCACGGACGCATGATCGATTCGGAAGAATGGGTAAATATCAGTAAAAGGACTGGTAAATATCATCCACACCAGCGGAACCCAGGCAGCAGCTTGGGTGCTTACGAAAAATGAAAGTATCGCACCACCAGGGAAGTGAACTGCAAAATCATTAGAGAAATAATAGACAATGTTTCAGTTGGTTACCTATTCCATTAATTATTTTGCCGCTCGATGGGTTTTTGATCGAAATCTCAACCATGGGAACGGAGGAATGCACCCGAAAAGGTGACTTTCGATCGTTATCGAAGGTGTTTTTGGAACGAAATGTGTAAATAGCATTTTGAAGTTGTGGAACCTTACATTGATGGGTGTTGTTTTAAGGTTCCCGCAAGACTTCTTCCTGTTTCTTGATGATATCTAGAACTCTATGTTTGATTGTCCAGAACTCTAGGTCGCCCAACAATATTTTGCTTAGATACAAATTCTCATACCACACGTACCTGAGGTGAAACCCCATTTAATTCCATTGTCGTAATATCTCACAACTTTTTCTGGGAGGCATATGACCTTCGTCATGTCAATGGAATGTAATAAGTAGCAAATTTTAATGCGGATGACATAAACTCTTCAAAAGAAATCTGTAGAAGTAGTACAATGCATTCTTTTAGGCGTAACCTCTGCGCCTGTCTGAAATAATGATCTTTCAAAAAAAACTTGCAAATTGTAATCTTTTACCTCTTCCCTTACAGATGAGTTCGATGCGAAGCTTAATATTGTTCGCCTGCGCTGTCGTAGTGGTGTGGCCGGGAAGGACACACGCTCAATCGAACTATGCCTCGCAGGCCAACAGCATTGAGTACCAGGGCGAAGGTCTGCCGGAAGAAGCCACCCTGGATGGAAAGGTAAAACCTGACCGTTGAGCTCATGCAAACCACAGCGATGGTCACTAATTTGCCATCCTTCTATAACCGCAGGTTACGAAACTGGACGATCTAAGCCCGATCATCTTCCTTAATCGAACGAAAGCGATCCTCAACTGTGCCGCCGGCTTTATGCAGGTAGATCTGAAGTTCAACGAACCGTTCTTCGGTAAGGCGTACGCCGATTACGATCGCAACAGTGCTTGTCAGACGTCTGGTAAGGGTGATGTCAGCTACCGCATCGATCTTCCACTGAAAGGATGTGGAACGAAGCAGGTAAGTGAGACGGGGGCAGAGAAGAGTGGGCAGAAGTTGATACCCGTCTGATGTAATTGATTCATGTTCTACCGGTAGGGACCTCAACGAGTTTTCACGAACAACATTGTGGTACGGTTCCATCCGGGTCTCGAGATGGATGGGGACGAAATCATCACGATCGTGTGTCGATACCCACCACCAGTTGCTCCAATTCCTGCAGGTCTTCCAGCTCCGATGTAAGGGATTTTTAAGTTATTGCGAGGGCACTTTCATACAAGATCTCTTCTCAACGCTTTCCAGTATCAACGAGCCTGCCGTTATTGAACCACCACTGAAGGGTATTCAGATTCTGTTCATCATCTGCGCCATCATGTTCCTTACGTTGCTCCTGCTCGGTTTGGGAGTATCCTACTACTGTCTACGCCGTCGTCCGATTCCGATCGTTCGTCGTGTGGTGCACGTCGGTAGCGGTTCCGAGATTACTGCCCTTGAAAGCGGAAGTATAGGTAATGAATGGGGAAGACTCTGCTGCTGGCAGCTAACGTACATTGGGGTGAAATACGCAAACCTAGCTCTAACGCATCGTTTGCACCCAATCAGACTAATGTTAATCTGACTTTCTGAAGCACGGTCGTTCTCTGAGGAAGTCCGACCAAGTCCTATAACCACTCTCTAACGATTCGTTTCATCTCTTTCTAAATTCATGCACCTGTCCGTGCCAAACTCTAAACCAAATCGCACCTCGAACTGCTCACTGATCTTACCACATCACCACTGGCACTACCTGTACTACCAACTACAACAACCATCGTCGCGTCTTCGGCACTCCACCATCCTGGCAGGAAGCGTCTCAGGATTCAAGGTAGCACGATCGGTTGTTGCCGTGCCGCCTCCGATTCAGAGCTCTTCCGGTAGCGAAGGCGCTCTGATCCCGTCGGACTATCCGAGCGAGTCACAGTCAGAGAACGAGGAGGTGGAGACGGGATCGCTGCCGGTGAGTTCGCGTGGTAGCAGCAGTGCCTACGAGAATGGCGCATATGTCCACGATGGAATGAGTCTTGCTTCGGGCGACCATCACATGCAGGCGTACGGACAGACGCATGAGCTTCATCTGGCCAGTGCGGCGTTGCCACCATCGCCCAAGTTCGACATCCAGGTTCGGGTGAAACGGTCCCCACCACCACCGTCCTCGCTGCCCTCGATGAGTGGCTCCTCCATGTCGGACACCGAGAGCAACAGCAGCACGCTCGTGAGCCACGGTGGAGATCGCAACAACCTGTCGACGATTCTCGAGACACAGGAAGACCGTGACAGTGTGATGACCACGGAGTCGATGGCTGCGGATGGAGCTCAATCGCACTTTACCTACGTTCCGGAGCTGCATACGGTTCCGGCACATCTCGACTACCCGCCAAGTCCACCGCCGATGCCGCGCTATAACACAACGGTTAATATACAAAACAGCACCCTGATCTCACTCCTGTCCTACACTCTCTTTCCCTACTCCCAGTCCTTCCTTTCTCCCGCCTTCCTCCGTTTGATATCAACACACAGCATCCTCACGTTTCCTCCTCAAACATCCATGTGTGTCTTTCTGTCGCATTATCGCACCGCCATACTAACTTAACTGTTTTACCGCGGACGGCCACTACGGCCTCCGGTCAAACTGCCTCCTCACACTCACCCTTGCAGGTAACGACCACGAGCACCAACCGACGCTGGCTGGAGGTACCAGACGGGCCGCGCGCCCACGACACACACTCGCTGACCGAGCTCGTGGACGCGTCGCACCTCTATCAGCTAACTGGCACGCACGTCACTAGCCATACTAACCGCGCCGAGGACGCGGTGCAGCAGCTGCCCGAGCCACCGATCGCAGTGTACAAAAAGCCTGAACTCAAGTCTCACGTTGTAGATGACCTGTTCCTCACGACCGTCACCGAGCGTACGACCATCGAGGACGTCGAGCGCCACAAGCGGCTGGTGACGGAATACAAGGCCCGACCGGTGCCAGTACCCGCCCCGCCGCCACCACCCATCGATCCCACGTGGGACGTCACGATTCGCAACTATGAGGCGCAACGCCAGCGCCAGTGGGAAGACTTCTCGGATGTGTCCAGCGCTTCCGGCGCACCATCGATTGCATCGGCCCACATGCCGGTGCCTTCCTCGACCTACCTGCCGAGCGCGTATGCGGCTGATGAGCTGCGTAGCCCCGAACTGGTCGGGAACATGAAGCCGGTGGACCTGCCGCCGGAGGACCGTTCCGTCTCGAACTGGGACGTGCTGATCCGGGTATTGCAGGAGGTCGACATGCCGGACACATCCATCTCAACGGCCGCCCTGCACACCGATCTGCATCGCTACCCATTGCAGCGCCAGCTGAGCTACGACGACAAGCTGAAGTGGAAGGAGATCATCACGACTGAATCGACTCTGCGGTAAGTGTGTGTGTGTGTGTGTGTGTGTGTGTGTGGATGTCAACGTGTTTCATTGGATGGCGGAAAATATATGTGCGTGTCTCACTTACATCACTTTCAGTACGATGCTGTCGGAGGCAACGGTTCGAGAGGACTTCGAGCGGATCCGTTCGGATGCGCGTTACGAGAACCTGTTCGAGCCACGCTCCTGGGACGTCATCATTCGCATTCTGGCGCCACCGGAGGACGTGGAGTTGCGCCAGTCGAAGCGTAGCAAGAAGCGCGAAACCTGGGACACACGATCTCGTCGTAGCTCGCTGCCGACGCTGTACGAGTACGATAGTGACGGTGACTCTTCCGTGCGCACCATCACGCAGGAGCCACAATTGGTGGCAGCAACAAACCTCGGTTACGCCGCCCATGCCGGATCACTCGCGAGTGGATCTCGTTCGCGTCGAACCTCTCGTTCTTCGTACAACTCGAACAATATCGACATGCGCTCGATGTCCGAGGTGATTGTGGACTTTGGACGGATGAGCGGTGGTCCGGCCCGTTCCGGAAGTGGTGGTGAACCGTCAGAAGAGGGCAGTTCGTACATCGTGTCCCACAGCAAGGCTTACTTCGATGACGATGACGATGAGGAGGCACGGTATGACCAGCGTTCACTGCAACGATCACTGAGCCACCCGAGCTTGGCTCGCTCGGCTAGTGAGTTCACCGAGCGTTGGATCATCCCCGAGGACCATCTTGATCTGCGAGCCGATTCGGAAGCGGTAAGAATCGCCTGTGCAAGCGACACTAGTGAGCTTAGACATTAACCATCTGGTTTTGTGGGATGTTTTAGAACAACTCTTCCGTTTATGGTTCGGGTACGATGGACATGGACACGAGGACGACGTACATCAAGCAGAGCCGCACGACGGTGAGCCGCGAACGACGCGACAACTGGTAGAATTGGACGGAGTGCCAGGCGATGCTTCTCTTATCTCACGTGCCAAGCCTCCGATCGGTCGCTCGCTACCAAACTGCTCGTAATGGTTCCTCTCCACCGACTACTGCCCACTAACACTAACACTGCGATACCGGAAGAAACCGTTCCTACATATTACCACTGCTGCTAAGCGAGCGGCCGATCGAGCAAATACAAAAAATGAATCCCTGCCCTTGAACAAGGCAATAGCGACGCGAGCTCATGAAGACACACGGACAGCATCGAAACTGCGCGGATATCCAGTGTCTTTAAGAGCTTGCGATAGTTGACTTAAGCGTAGATAAGATCGAAATTGTTTTTTTTAATGAGGTGCCGAAGGTTCTAAGGGTTCGAAACCGCCCACATTTACACGATGGATGGCAGGCGTTGGAACCCGAACCGTGCAGCAACTACATATAAGAGAATGTTTTACTCGAATTACTAGCTAATAACACGACACGCGACGGATGGCGTGTAGCGATAAACGACTAATACCTTTAATTTTAACCACACATTCGAATCACAACACGCAACGCACGGACGCACAGGAGCAAAACGGACGGACCGTACTGGGACCGAAGGGACGATACCTGTGATAAACGAATGAAATTCTCAACGTCATGCAACGTAGATACTACTCGCACTACCCGGCAATCGTAGCAGGATATTAGTCACAGCTAGTAAGAAACCGTTTTTAGCGCATATTTGTATTGCATCGGCCGTCGACCGTTGACTCCACGGTTGTGTTAGAATGTGTAGCAATTAAGTGGATGGAACGCGGCGCAATCTTCGGTACAACGTAAGGGTGGAGGTTAAATGGGAATTGATTTTATGCTTTTATACGAACTACCGCCTTAGTAATGTAGTTTAGCGCATGGATGGAGTTTACACTTACACATCGAGCTCACATCCCCGTACAGACTCGCTGAATAAACTAACACTCATATCTCACACGAAACAAGGATGAATTTGAATGAGGTTGTTTTATTGTGCAAGAAAGAATTCTTCCTCTGTGAATGTTTTTTGGTTTCAAAAGAAATTAATAGAATGGGTCGTTTTGAAAGGATTTAACTTCAACCGACGGAGACTTGAATGCATGAGAAGTGATGACAATGTATAAAAGATAATTGAAAAATAAATATAGTTTGATTTAAATATTCAGAAACAAACAACGCGATCTGTAATCCCTTTTGTTTACTTGTTTTAAATTTATAATAACCAAAATGAGGTCAAGAATTGTATCTAAAATAAGTGAAACAAGCGACCAGTGTGCGAACAACTGATTATTCGACACACATGTCCATCAGCCGTCCCGCTGTGCAAGCGCGCAAATTAAATACAAAATTTTCTTTCTACTGCTCGTGCTCCCCACAATAAAAACACGCTGTTGTACAGATTTTTTTATTTTGTAAATTATATTATAAATGTTTTGTATCTTTGTTAAAATTTACATAATGTTATATTTCAATAATATGATTTCAAAATTAAAAACGTCTTTTTGATATCTTGACATCATTGCACTGTGTTTTTTTTCGTAACAAGGATTGAATTAAAATGTTCTTTATTGAAGTTTTTTTTTCGTTTTTTTAGTGGATATATGAATTGTTCTTTTAGAATTATTTCAATATTATGATCTTTTTTTGTCATATAATAACCTCGCTTGTTGTTTGTTTTCCTTGTTTTGCTACTTTTTTCTTTACTTTTGTTTAAATCGTAAAACTCCTTTTTCTTTATATTGGTGTCGTGAGTATGTTCCTAATGTAAATCAATCGCGATAGCGTTTTTTCTCTATACTTTTGTTTGTTTGTTGTTTTTTTTTATATTTTCCCATAAGTTTGTTTAGTTTTTCGCTTGGTTTTGTTCTGGTTGTTGTTTATCTTTTTTTTCTTGTTTTTTCTTCTTTTGTTTCTGCGCTTACCCACCGTTTCGTTCTATTTATACGATAGAAATATCAGACAATAGCCCAGAAGTGTTGGAGTGGTGTGTGAACACATGCTTCAAATATTCCGTCCGTTCAGTGATTTTGGCAGTGATTTATTAAAAATACGATGGCCATACGTATCGGTTACAATCGGTTTCTGCGTGTAATGTAGTAGTTGTTTGGTAGTTGTGTTGTTAATCCGCAAACGAAACGTATGCATAACGGATGTGTGTTGTGTGAGTGGGGGGAATGCATTGTTCGCACCAAACACGAGTGTATGAGCGTTTTTAGCTACCCCCGGTGAATGTTTGTGTGTACACTAAATTCCTTGCTGCCCGGAAGAAGTAGTGTTAAGATGGGGTAGGAGAGAAAAACTATATAAAACTTATGTTGCGCTTATGTAATGTATGGTATGTTATGTTAAAGTATGCGGTCGCTTGTGTGTTCCTAGCCCTGATTAGGGTATGATCGCATCGCATCGATTCATCTATTGCCTCACCTTTCGACATGGCCTACTTGTGTGTATGTGTGTATGTATGCTTTCCTCCCTATGGCAACTACAAGACTGCTCGGTTGCTCGGACTAACTGTCAATCCGTGTAGGCTTCTCCCGTACAGCCTTCCGTGACTGCCCTATGATCTGCTGCGTAAGAGCACAAAAAGGAAAGCATCTTTCAAGAACCGAATGTAATCGTCGTTCGATAGTTTTCTCTACGCTTGAAGCACAAACTCAACACTCTTCTACGCGTGGACCTGGTCCCAACAAGCTACCTGTTTCGGCTTCGTGTGTATCGCCTTTGAAAATAGTGACGGTTTTGCACTGCACTGCACGTTCCTAGCGGCTATCTGACCCCCGGGTTGCCGCATCAACTACAAGTATCGTATTTACTAATTACAGTGGCGTAGCGTGAGTGGTGTGCTGCACCAGCATCTCTGTACAGATTCGTGCACGAAAATGCACTAACGCACGCACTTCTCCGTTGCGCCATTTTTCGGAAAAGCGACGTATATGTAAGTAACCGTACCTAGTAATGCGCTTTGCACACAAACACACAAATCAGAAAGAAACCAAACCAAACGTGACGATATACGCACACGCGTCCGATCTCGGGTGTGCTTTCTCGTTTCCGCGCGAGAATCAAGTTTAGCATTTAGTGTTTAGTCGCATCGTACCTGTTCTAGAACATTTCGATTTTAACATTTCTGCCTAATGATGCTAACAGCTTACGGGTTTTAAAAGTATTATTATTGCGGCTCAAACAGAAACTAGAGACAGCATTCAAACAGCGTGCTTTTTTGGTGTTTTCTTTTGGCTTTAGAAGTAAAGTTCATCCCTTGAAGGGATAAAAGAGTGTGGAAGATAGGGGTTGAGGGAGGGGGTGGGGGAATGGGGTGGAGGAAGAGGGGAAAGAATTCGATTCTCTAGCATAATCATAACCGCAATCGATGGACCCTATTGTGTCGGCGAACCCTGTCTGGTCACCGATACCTGTATCAACTTGACGCGGCAATTAGACGTTTACATTAGAGTGTTTAAAATACGTTTTTGTTTTGTTTTAGATCGTGTGGTTTTTAGTAGCGTTCGTTCGAAATGGTTGATATTTGGTTTGTTTTTAAAGTACGATCAACGTTTTTTTTAATGCGTTTTGTTTTGCTTTTGCTCTACTTAATTGAATGAATATTTAGCTATAACAATTTTGCGCTAATTAATTGCATGCAGACCATTTGTGTATTTGATTTCCGCTTTTGCTGCTCTCTTTTTGCTAGTTTAAGATGGCTTTTTAAGTCGTTTAGGTGTAAACCTGCCTTACATTGCTATCCCATTGCTCTAGGCTTTTCTCTCTCTCTCTCTCTTTTTTCTCTCTTTCTCGCGTTTTTCCTTGTATTTTCTCTCTCTGTTTTGCTTTGTGTGGCCTTTGTGGCGGTTTTGCAAAAATTGGAAGAAGGTTAATTAAAAAAAGGAATGTGAAGCATCACCCAGTTTGTTTTTGTCTACCATTCTAATCCCAATCCCCCATGAACGAGATGGGCGGGCCAAGACCAAGACAGGTTAGCAAGAACGGAACCAGTTATTGCAAACGTTCGAAATGTTGTTAGGTAAAGTTTTGCTGGAAGCACTTTGGGTAATAAAGTTTCCCTATTTCTCCGGTTTTTTTTTGTCGGGAGTTTTCTGACTCCAGAGGACTCACGTCTTTGGATTCGCTCGGAACAAGGTTTCAAGTCAATGCGTTACATAATTTGGTGTTTGTTTGATTTCCTTACTACTTCTTCCCCCATTGTTCCCGTGTTCGTTTTCATGTCCCATGGTTAGCTCTTATCCTGTGCTGGTTCTGTTTTTGTGTTCTCTCCTGTTTTGAAGCGATTTTGCTCACGACGGATCAAAGAGAAGAGTGATTATTACCTTTATCTGCAATAGTTTGCGACCGCCAGCACACATACACACGCACACATCTACCACACCCACCCCTCGACTGAGGGGGACTGGTGGGGTGGTGGAGTTAATCAAGGGGACAGCGCAGGGCTAAAAAAAGGGCAGACACGGACCAAACACAGCAGTAAATTCACCTGTCTAGAAGTAATCCCATGCTCTACACGATGTCTGCTGGCTACTCTGGATTCTTCGGAACAGGATTTGTGTGTATGTGTGTGTATGATGAAAGTATGTGTGTGTGTATGTATGTATGTATTAATTGTAATGCCGAACGGACGATACGGATAACGAATTCCTTACTGGCAAAATGGGCCGTTTTTGTCCACCGGTACTGACCACCGTGCGCTGCTGCTGCTGCTTGGGGCGTTTTGTTTTTTCTTTTCTCTTCTCTTGTTGGTTCGCTTTTTGTTCGCTCTTCCCAGACTTTGTTTGATTTCATTTGCGTTGCTGTTTTGTCTGCGTGAGATTGCTTACGTTAGAGGGTGTGTGTGTGTTTTTTTAACTCTGTTTGTCACCTGTTAGTTGTCAGTTTCGTTTTTAACTATGGCTCACCGACATTTGACGCTGTTTTATATCCACTATCTAGGGTTTTGGTTTGTTTCGAGTGTGTGTTTTTGTTTTGTTTTTTCCTTCTTTTTTGCATGTTTTGTTCTATCCTTTTCACCATTCTGACTTAGGTTAATATTTTTCTTATGATACTTGTTTTGCTTTTTTTTGCTGTTTGCTTGATTACTTACACGAATGAGTTGATGTGTGTTTCACGACTGCATTTAGTTGGTTTTGTGCTTCCATGTGTGTATAAGTGTGGGGTTTCTCATTCCTTCTTTTGCTTTCTCTTTAGCTGATAATGGCATTTTGTTGGACTGGAGTGTTTGTGTTTACGATTCGGTTTTTTCTGTTTTCTGTACAAGCATAAGTATTATTTTTTCTATTTTTTCTTCCTTTTATGTATGTGTGTGCGCGTTATTTTCATTTTGTTTTATTTTCTGCTGCTGTTGCATTTGTGTTTTTTTGTTGTGGTTTGCTTTATTTTAATTAATGTATCATAGGCGAGGAGAGTTAAGGAAAGTATCGAAACGCAAAAACGGGTATGTACGAGATCAAAATTCGATGAGCGAACGGAAAAACGAGCCTTAGAGCCTTAGAATGTGTAGATGGGGGGAGAAATCGTTGTAGCTCTACATGTTTTCAAAACCAGTTTGTTTCGGTTGTCGTCTTCCCTACTTGCACTGGTAGTTTTGCTTACTTACTTACTTAAACCCTCCCACTTGGGACATGGGATGGGAGGCCGCTACACGCTACCAGGGACGCACCCTCCTCTTGGGTCGGCCGGTGAACCCTAAATTCGGCTCCATTTTCGATTATGGTTTACTTTGTAGTTTCCTTTCTAGAATCAATTCTTAAGCTAGAATCTCCGCTTGCATCTCCTGTTTTGCTCTGTGTGTGCTTTAATGGCTGCAATGGCTGCTAGTGGCGTGGAACCTTGCTTTTTCTCACCGTTTCGCATTAATAATGGCCATATAGCACAGTCGCGGGGGCAGTTTTTTTCCATTAGATTAGTTTTGTTGTTTGCTTTATCTTCCTTTTGTTTAATTGGTTTGTAACATGTCGTCGTTCGTATGAAAAACGGAAAACAAAACCGTCCTTACTCATACCCTAGAGAGATTGGTGTTTCATGTTTAGGTAGTATTGAATTAGAACTTATATCTAGAAGAGTTTTAGAGCATTCCTAAGACCACTTTTACCGATGTGAACGCGTAACCTTTTGCTGAAGAATGTGTGTTTTGGTGTACGTTTGTGTGTGGTGAATAGTTTGAGCGTGCGTTTGGTTTGTTTAGTCTTCCAATGTTAGTCATTAATGTTTCGATTTCACGAGCAAGGGTCCTTTTATACTTGTTCACGTTTGTTTTTGGTTGAAACTTCAATTCGGTTGATAGTAAAGTAAAACGTACCGTGGTTTTGTTTGTTCGTTTATTGAAATGATGTGACAAAATTGCATTAGTTTTTTTTTGCAGCGTGTATAAAGTTTTGCAAAGTCCAAGCCTGACTTATATATTGTTACTCGCGTGTGTGTAGTTTTTTTATGTTTTAAGTAGTTGTGCTTTGGTGGACCGAATGTGTGTGTGGCTGTTTGCGTATGTTTCGAGTTTGCAAATGGCTTTACAGCTTGGAGTTATTGTATACAAGGAAGTATTTACAAATGTTTTGCCACCTCGCATTGTGTAATCATCAGTTTCATACAATTACTTTGGTCACTTGTCGTGTGTGTATTTATGCGTGTTCTGTGGTGTGTGTATGAGTTGTCCGGTAGTACGTGGTCACCTCTTTCTGTTCTTAACCGTGTTCTGTTTAGTTTCTTCGTTTCTGTCATTCCACTACATCGCTTTTCCCATTTATAGCTCATGCTTATTCCGATTTAGTTTTATTCATATGTATATGTATATATATATATATATGTATATTTATATCTATATACATACACAGTTATGTGTACATATATATGTATAGTTATGTAAGGCAGTAACTATTTTTTCACTGAACTTATAAGTAAAATAGTACCCAAAACTTTGTTAATGAACAAAACTAATGTATGTACAGTTAATGGTTTACCAATTTAGATATTTTGTTTTGCTTTGCTTTGTATCCTCGCTTTACCTTGGCTTTATGTTCACTTTTGTGTACGTGTGTGTATCTGAGCGCCATACAGCGCTATCTGTGTGTAATGCTTGTAATGGCTGTCTCTTTTGTTTTTCGCGCCCATCCTAATCTTCTACTGCGCTTTTAATAGAGTTTCGCTTGTTTGACCATCGGTTTTCTTTTGTTTTATTATATAAATTTATTATAATGTTGTGTTTGGTGTGAAGTGTGTATGTATGAGTGTGTGGCTTTGTTTTGTTTTATTTCGTAGTTCTTCTTTTATACTTTATCCGTCCGTTGCTTTCTTTACTTGTTTCAATAACATATGATAATATTCGATTTCTATTACTAATAGCACTTGTTGGTGTTTTAGTAGTCAATTAATGGTTTATGTTATGCATTGTTTTTTTTTCTTCTCCCATTCTCCTACGCGTTTCTTATAATGTTAATGCTTACCATCTCTTTTCGTCCCTCGATTAGCGTTCACGTTATATAACTTATATATTATACCTATGTATATTCACTGCCACTGTCGCTGTGTCTTGATCGATCGACAACGTTGTTTTGTTTTTTGGATTTACTTAGTTTCCTTTCTTTTACTGGATCTTGTTTTTTCTTCTTCGCTCGTTTGATTTTCCCTCTATAATTTTGCTTAGCAATCAATAAAATATTAATATATATATGTATATGTATATATATATATATATTCATGTATATATATTTAGTATAACTAAGTTTGGTCGTTATTAAAATTGTTTATTTGTATTTCTATAAAATCACTGGATTCGGCTTCCTTCGTTCATCTGGGTCCTTTCTTCTGACCCTCCCCTGTGCCTGTCCGGCGTCTCTTGCTGCGCGTTTGCTATTCTACCTCCTGTTTATGTGTGTGTATGTGCTGTTTTCCCGCACCCCTTTTATGCTCACCGGATTCGGGCGAGTTGCGAATATTACTTATCTCAAGTTCAATTCTTCCCTTCACGCGGGGTACACCGGGCGGGGAACGCTACGAACCCTCCCCCACGATACGCTAAGATGCATTTTATTGCTAAATGTACTGTATATCCACGCGTTTACATGTTCAGTTTTGATTGTTGTATGTACACATATAATTTTGAAGGAGCTTTTGGACGAGTGTTTGTGTGGACTGTGCGCGCGTGATACGGGGTTTGCTCTCGAGTGGACCACACGTAACGATGAGTGGCGACCCCCGTCATTTAGTGGGGTAGGGAGCTGAGGGAAGGGGGATGGGTGTTTTCGAATTACCTTATATCCACCATTCCACCATTTCAGTTCCAATTTAGTTTGCCTTTTGCGATATTGCTGCGGCTGCTGTGACGGATGTCGCTTCTGCTAAGGTGCTGCAACAAGCACAAACACACCCACAATGCGCCCCTTCGAATGCAGCTAGTCATGTTTTGGAAAGGCTACTAGTAGTACTAAGCATAAAAAGAGCCGTGAACTCCCGAGAACGATCGTGGAAGATCGTGCCATTTATTGCTTATCCTGTCTTGTGCATCATGCTTTTGTATACATTGTGATGTGGCGAGTTGGGATATAAAATTATTCCCCTCCCCCCTCAATACGCCCGAAAGGAAGCAACCCGAAGCTCTTCTTTTGTTCTTGTGTGTGTGTGTGTGTGTGTGTGTGTGTGAAAGTTAACAGCCCAAAATTTGTGTTTCGATCGATCGGATAGGATCGATCGGGTTCCCTTCTTGTTCTGTGCGCCTCGACAAGTCTCTCTGTATCTTCCTCTTTTTCTAACCAACGCTTTCTCTGTCTCACTCTTGTTACCAGAAGTATTATCCGTTTTGATCGTGCGATCATGCACAGGCGCACTGTGTGTGTGTTTGTGTGTAGTGAAGAATCATTCGTTTTGGCATAATTCTGTTCATTCATTGTTCACGTAGACGAATTCTCGAACTTCAGACAATGGGTTCGAGGATACCCAAGAAAACAGGACACAGCTATGTACAGAAAGCGTTCCAGAGGTTCCACAGTGTTTCGCCCACACATTTGCATTACGCAATAGCATTTGTTTATTGTTGTTGTTTAATTTGCTTCATCGTTCACGTACCCGCGCATAAACGGCCGCACATTTGTAACAACCCCCTTTGTTACGATCACCCTTTGCTTCACCCTGCCTGTAGTTGTATTTATTTGCACACGGTCTCACTGGTTTTGGGGGTACCTGGTTTTAGGCGGGGTGCTTTATTGCTTTATGTATGATGCCATGATATTTGCAATGTATTTCTCGATATTTCGCCTCACTAAGTGTAGAGCAGCGCTTAGGTATTGTTTTTAAAAATATAGTTTAAATTCATAATCGCGCATCTTCGGCGCTAAAGTACACGGCGTGTGTCTGTGTGTGAGAGTGTGTACGGGGAGTTGTGGATAATGTCTGACTGGCCCTGGCTAACTGCATCACCAGCATCTGGATGCCATAGATTGATTCCTGCGCTGCTGCTGCTACCAACTAGGAGGGAAGTTGACTTGCGCCGCGCTTTAGTGTGTCTCGTTTAATTTACAATTTGATCTCTTCCGAACCCATTTCCTATTTACAATCGCAGTCGCATTCGTGTTGTGTGTGAAAGAGAGAGCTATTTGATTTAAAATTCATTAACCGGTACATGCCGCAATGGTATCGCGTGGGCCCACTAGGACTTTAATTTACAAACTCTGTCTGATCAGCGCGCAAATAGAATATGCAAAAGAACACAATACTAACAATAACCGAGTACGTTGATAAGTTTCTGCGTTTCCCCGCTTACAAATCGAAATACCAACAATGGGATGCCTATGCGCACGTTACTTATCCGATACGCGCGCGCGCGCGTGTTTGTGTATTTATGAGTAATCAATTGAACTAATTAATTTCGCAAGATTCTCTATAATTGATGATTTAGCGTGCGCTTGATGCGGCGCGCCCGCTGAGTAATGTCATTGTACTACTACGCTAATTAAATTTGGGTATGAGTAAACATTCGTGTAATTCGTGTGTTTCGTGTAATTAGCTCAGTTTGTTCGTTCTAATATCTTTTTTTTTGTTTGTTTGTTTAATCTTGGCTGAGGCGTATGGGAGTAATATTAATAAATTTTTTTCGATATTTTCTTTCTCGTTTTTCTCTACCACTAATTTAAGGATGACACTGCCAGATGCCAGAAATGTGTACGATTAAAATGTTTACGGATCACACCCCGTGCAGCGATCGTTGCGAGATCGTGCGTGAAATGCTAATGAGCTGGGTCTAGTGGGTAACAGGGAGAATGAACTGAACCAATATGTTTGTCGTCTCATCGTTTCTTTTTTTTTGTTCTGATTGGAAATGATTGTAGGTCAACCAGAGTACCAAATAGAAGGGAAAAGGAAAGTTCTAACCAGTACGTCATGAGATTAATAAGAATGGGGGAAAACACAGAACATAGTACGGAATGGATGAGAGCCCCTGTTTCGCCTGCTTCTAACCATCTGCTAAACGATCACGCACGCATGATCGTTGATCCTAGATCGTCCATTCGGGATTTTTTGTTGTTGCTACGAAAGTGTTCGGGCCTTTTTGTTATCTTTGCTATATGGGTTTGAACCTTGGGCACTTGATACTGCCTTCTTGCGCCTTCTCGTATTTCTGGCGATCTCGAAACCTAGCGAATGGACCACAGGGTGTAGAGACGTAATTGGAAAGTATTGGCATAGTGATAGTGGTAGCGGTAAGTTAGTACGTTTTGTTTTAGTGAATAGAATTCATAGTTTGGTAGTAATCGTGTTAGTTAGTTAGAGTTAGCGCACTATTATAGTAGCTGCGTGTCGTTTCGTTAAAAAGGGACCAAAAAACAATAGGATGCACTTTGCTCGATGATGCTCGATTAGTTGGAGACTGGATGGATGGATTCGTAATGGCGAAAATGGAGCGTGGGTAGGAAGGAGAGCCAGAGAGGGAGAGAGTGAGCGTTCGTTTGCGTAGTGGATGAGGACGAAAAAGCTCATGAGAATGAACAAAAGAAGGACTAGAGTTGGTGGTGAGAGAAAGAGAGACTGAGCACGAGAGGGAGGGAGAAGTTTGAGAGACATTGGGAAGGGGTGATCTTGTATGACCACCGGTACGTGCCCAAGTGGATGGTTTGTATGCGTGCAAGCAACACGTTGGACACGCGGACACAGATCCTTCATTCTGTGGCCATTGCCGGTTTGACTCCTCCCTCTCTCTCTCCCTCGCTCCCTCTCATGTACCACCACCCATTCCTCCCATTCCTTCTCTCCTCATTCTGCATCGCATCTTCGCCGCCACTAGCATCGCCGCCGTCGCTGCCGCCACCGCTTCTCCCCTCTTCCTCCACCCGCACTTTCCGCACAGAATCGATGCTAGGCGCGTCGGAGAATGTCGAATGTGGGTCTGGTTGGTTACAATGATCCGGGAAAGCTTTCTACTAACTTATTCCGCAATTTCTGTGAGTATCGCATTAAATCCTCCTGCCACATGTTCAATTCAAATCAAAACAAATTAACTCCGAAGCCGTACTCAATTTTGTCGACATCTGGAAAATCGAGAAAAAGCATTTAGCATTGACACACTGTAACAGCACACACACGCACGCACACACGAATGTGTTGCGGTGTGTTGATTAGAATGGAAGAAAGAAACGATTACGATTAAGAAGGAGTAGGAGAAGAAAAAGTACAAAAATTACAGGAGAGATAGATAGTGAGAGCGAGTGTGGAATGCGTGAGTGAAAGTGAGTGAGAGTGAGAAGTGGTGCAAAATGAGGTGAGTGAAACGTGGTGAACAAAGATATGTTAGGGGGGGATAGAGAACGATTAGGAAGTGCAGAAAAAAGTGAGCTACTTTGGGGGCTAATGGAAACAAGAATGTAAGAAGATACGGTCGTACGACAAAACCGATTGGAATAATACTTTGGGTGAGGGGTTGAACGGGATTAATAGATACAGAACGGTGGCGAAAAGGGAGCAGGGGGCTACCGATCACAGTGAGTTGCGAAAAAACACAAACACATAATAGAAATAAAAAGTAATGAAGATGCGTAGATAGGAAC